>NC_044317.1:5594044-5821544 GCF_007474595.2 Lynx canadensis
CATTAGTCTGTGCCTTTTTTTTTTTTTCTTCATGGGGCACAACCAGATGATTTTGTAAGTACAGAACAGGCCCACTATGGGTTTATTAGATCTCAGCCATCTCCGTTCCTTTTTCTCTTTGGCATGTATTTCCTTGCCAGGGTTTTTAGCATGAGGCTGTACAAACCAAGAGGCAGAGTGCTGTCTGTGCACACAAAGCAATTCGGCAAGTCTCGGAAGCCCGAAGCTCCAACGGTCCCTGGCTACTCCCCGTGTGAACAGCGGAGCGCGGGACTCCCACAAAGGGGCCGCCGGTGTCGCACCGCTGTGTCCAGCTGTGAAAACAAGCTGTCTCTCTCTGTTCTTCCATGGGGCTTGCCGGTGGGCTTGCTATCACCCCCACAAAAGCAGGACTATGAGGACTGCAGAAGTAAGGCAGGAAAACGCTGCTCCCATTGGCCTTCCCACCTCCATGGGAAATGGGTATTTTGTGCATTTTACCGAGACATTCGGGGCATTCAGGTAATGCTGGACCACTTACTGTGTGCTGGGGATTGTTCTAGGTGTTAAGGACCTGGTGAGGACGAATCAGATATTGGTTTTGTCCCCGCAGAGCTTACATTCTAATGGGGAAGCAGGGGGTTAAATCAGCCATCATGGATTATCATATAATTACAGTTGACTAGAGGTACAAGGGGAAGGTAGACTGTGTGAGAACCTAAGGGTGGGGGGGCTGCCTCACCTAAATTACGAGTTAGAGGTGAGTCTGTGAGGCTGTGCAGGTGTGAAACCACATGGAGGGGCAGGAGTTATACAGCAGGTGTTGAGACAGAGGTTCCCTGCACAAGGGACAGAAGGTGTAAAGAGGGACACATATGTTGAACTCCAGGAGCTCAGTGCCAAGTCGGTGGGGCAGGGGCCCTGGCCAGAGACGGTGCAGGTAAGACCTTGTAGCGGCCGGATCTTCACGGCAAAGGGAACGCTTCAAGACTTTCACCAGAACGGTCCGTGGGTGGCAGGAGCTTTGAGTGCCGTGCTCAGGAGTGCATCTTTAACACCCTTCCCCAAGGTGGCTGCTCAGGGGGAGAGGAATGGAGCAGATCTAGATGTTACTGGAGACTATTCCAGTCATTAAACAGAAGGTGATGGTCACTATGATCTAGCTGATGACAGACGAGAAGACAAGTCGGCTGAGTCTAAGAGGCGGGTGGGGCACAGTGCTGTGCTCCGGGGATACAGCACGGCAGGGCTGTCCAGTCCCACAGGGAGGGAGAGGAGAAACACCTCATTCTCAGGGTGGTTGTACGGTGAAGGCATGCACCACAGGCAAGAGTACTGGAGAGCCCAGTGTTTAGCTGGACCCCGGTCAGGCTTCCCGGAGGTTTTAATACCGCAGCTAACACTGGGAATGTTGACAGGCGTTCTATTTCACATCAGGCACCCTTCCTCCCTCCCTCCCTCCCTTTCGCCAATTGTGTACTTTCTTTCCAGGGATTTCTCTCACAGAGTTGCCTCATCATACATATTGTCCTATAGGGATACATCTCAAGGAAGTTGTACAGTTTATCAGAAAAACAATTTAATTTTTTTCCTGAATTAGTATTTTGCTTATGTATACTTTCCCTGATCCAATTGTTTAAAAGATATTTTTCCTGGGGGAGCTTGGGTTGATCAGTTGGTTAAGTGTCTGATGCTTGCTTTCAACTCAGTTCATGATCCCAGGGTCGTGAGATCGAGTCCTGAGTTGGGCTCCACACTAAGTGTGGAGCCTGCTTAAAATTCCCCCTCCCTCCCTCCCTCCCTGTCCCTCTCTCTCTCTCTCTCAAAATAAATAAATAAACATTTTAAAGATAGTTTTTTTTCTGGATTCCAAGTCACTAGTAACCATCAGTAAATAAAATTATGAAAACACTAAAAATTATTAAAGTGTTTTAAAAAATATTTTGTAGGTCTTGTATTTCAGAGGAAACCAAGCTCAGCACTGTTACACATACTAACACCTTGATACCCTTTTTACAAAGACTTTAAGGAAACAACCCATTTGCAGAAATGAAGAATAAACAGGAGGGTAATTCTCAGATGTGTTACCTGGCTAAGCATTCAGAGTTTTACACACACATTTGTCAGTGTGAGTTCCAAACCTTCACATCACTACTCCTCTCCTCCCTCTCTCTTAGAAATTCCATGCAGCCCATCTCTGCTAACTTCCTTTGCGTGATGTTACAAATTAACATAGGCCTCTGTGTTCATCTTCTATTGTTTCTGTAACAAATCACCACAAAGGGAGGGGCTTGAAACAACCAAAATTTGTTCTCTGATGGTCAGAAGTCTGAAATTAAGGTGTGGGCAGGACCCCACTCCCTCTGGAGGCTCTAGGGGACAATCCTTTTGGTGGCCCCAGTTGGTCTTTGCCCTGTGGCTTATCCAACCAATCTCTGCCCCTGTGGTCCTGTCGCCCCCGCTTCCCGACTGTCTCTGTCTTCCTCTGTCTCCTACTAAAGCATTTGTAACTGGATTTAGGGTCCACTTGGATAATCCAGGATTATCTCAAAATCTTTAAGTTAATCACACACACAAACATACCTTTCCCCAAACTAACCTTCACTGGACCCTGGGATTTGACATGTCTTTTGTTGGGCCTTTTTTTTTTTTTTTTTTTTTTTGCCTACCACTGCATCAATGTCATTTTTACCCCAGGTTTATGTCTAAGACAGGGGCATTTCCCTGAGGCTCTGATTTAGTTGGTCTGGTTTCAGGCACCAAGGTTTTGTGGTGGTTTTTTTTTTTTTTTTTTAAATTGTTTTTTTAAGTCCTCCCATGCATTCTCATGGACAAAAAAACTGAATCACAGAAGTAGACAGGGAATCCGTAACAGTTTGTTGAATTGCAGCAAAGCTCACTTCAACTGTTTATCATTTAGGGCCTGAACCCAATATATCATGTATCTAGAGGGTTTAGCCGGAGGAGAGAAACCTAAAGAAACAAGGGAATGTAACTTTCATTCTCTGTCTCCTCAGAATTATGGGTTAGCACCTGTATTTGTTTTCCAAGGATCGCTAGGGGGGCAAGAGAAGGGGACGCTAATCAGAGACCTTCCAGGCCTGAGTGTGCTGTCCCTGTATACGGACTGTCTCATCTCTGGGCCTTAGTTTCCTTGCCAGAAGGTGGTAGGTGACCTGGGCTTGTGCTGAAGTTGGTTTCGCAGGGGAGGCAGATGTACAATTACCCGCTAACATTCCTATGGCAGCAACAGGATGGGAACATCACAAAAGTCATTACCAAGTCCACCCCAGAGCCTGAGAAGCCAATATGGAAACTTCTGGCAACAAAACAACAATCCATATATTGTATTATCCTTTTTAACCCTCCAAAGCACAACATAAAATAGAAACATTTGTACTACTAAAAGTGATTTGTGTTGGGTTCTTCCTATAATTACACATCACAATGGACTTACTTGCATTAACAGTGGGCATTTTAAAAAGAGAAAGCACGTTGCAACCTTGCTACAGACAAATGAGAAAGCAAACTTTCTCTAGGATGTGTTTATACAAAGAAGTTCCCGAGGAGATATCAGAAATGAACCAGAGGAAAACTTGGGCGTCCATCACGGTGTCTGTGATTCGCACATTCTTGTCGTTCAGCGTGCTTGCTGTGTTCAAACTAGAGCCTAAGGTGCTATTTTCTTGATGGAGCCCAGAAGATAACAACACTTCATTTTGAGATCCAAACTGAGTGGGCAGCTCTTGCCTGTGATTATGCCATGTTTTGTGTTGGGCATGTTCACATATACATTGTCCTTTTTTTTTTTTTCTCTATCTCCAGCATCCGAACCCTCCTCCAGTCTCCAGACTCCTATTCCTAAGCACCCACTCAATGTTTCCACTTGAAATCTGGCAGGCACATTAAATCACACATGGGCCTCTCCTCCTCCCTATGTTCCCTCCCTTCCAAGTCCTGCTATTCTCAAGACAAATAGAACCACCATTCGCCAGCGTGCTCAAGCCCAAAGCACACTGGTCCTCCTTAATCCCTTCTCTCGGTTCCCATGAGCAACTGCAGCAACCTGTCAAGTGCATCTTCCATGTATGCCTCCAGTTGGATTGCTTCTCATCACCTTAACCTCACCCACCCTGTACTGACACCCTTGTGTGCACCTGGACCACTGCAAACACCCCCGCCTCTTCCTCTGCCTCTACCTTGGCCTTCACTGACCCAGTGGTTTTTTAAACATACATAAGATCCCATCCCTTCACTGCTCAAACCTCTTCGACAGAACACAAACTCCTATGTCCACGCTAGAAAATAGTTTGGCAGGTTCTTTTCCTTTATAAAAACATAACACGCAAAACCATATAACCCAGCCATTGCACTTTGAGGTATTTGTCTCAGAGAATGAAAACTTCCATTCAAACAAAACCCTGCACTACCTTATTCAGAATTACTGAAAGAACTATGGTACGTCTGTAACACGAAATACTCCTCAGCAATTTAAAGGACAATGTCAACTGATACAGCAAAAGGGACTTTGCTCATCAGTTGACTCTGAATGGGTAGATCATCCCGGGTTATTCAGGTGGGCTCGATGGGATCACAAGGTCCTTAAAAGTAGAGAGGGAGACAGAAGAGAAAGTGAGAGAGATACGGCTACAGAAAAAAAAATGGTCAGACAGATGAAAATCTGCTGGCTTTGAAGACAGAGGAAGGGGCCATGGGCCTCTAGAATCTAGAAAAGGAAATAGGTTTTGTGCTAGCACCTCTAGAAAGGAACACAGCTCTATGCGTCTCTTGATTTTAGCCCACTGAGACCATGTTAGACGTCTGACCTCCAGAACAATCAGAGAGTAAATCTGGGTTATTTTAAGCTACTAAGTTTGTGTGGTATTTTGGCAACAAGAAATTACGACAGGGGGCGAAACATCCCTGCTTCCCCACCCCCTGCCAAAAATGTCATTCCGATTCGAGTGAAATGCATGTCGTTTAATTATCTTGCCTCACCAATGCTTTCTTGTCTGTGTTTTACTTTTAAACAAAACATGATTTTGAAATGTAGGAAAGATACAGAGAGATAAACATGAATTGTGAAATAGAGGCTTTCCAAATAACGGGGAATTTTCTTGTTTTGTCTATGCCATTGCTGTGAAAGATAATTATTTATATCTGAGAGGGAAATGTCAGGTATTGGTTACAGCTGTCAGACCATGAACACTGCTGGGAGAGCCTCGTTCCTTGCCAAACTCCCATACAGTGTAGATTTCAGTGATGCCATTGAAATCCAAGCATATTTCAGTTTGATCTTTAACCTTCTCTTTTCGCACTAGGCAATTTCTGGGGTAGATTTCGTTCATTTCAAGCACTTCCACGTCTTCCTGGATAGAAAGCCCTCGGGCTGAATACTCCTAGGATTTGCTTGCTGGCCCGAATAAACCCATCTGAAGGCCTTTGGGCAGTTCATGCTCTGCCTGTTGGACCCAAGTCACCCATCACTACTTCCTACTTGACCCCTGCTGGTCCCCAAAGACAACTAAGCATGTGACCTATGCCTGGTGACTCCGGAGTTGAATGACTCCTCAGTGGATGTCTTAGACTTAGACTTCCATACAGACTTGGGACTCAACCAGCTAATAATGGCTGTTTGACAGACTTGGGACTCAACTAGCTAATGGCTGTTTGACATCTCTATGCGTGAATCCTTGGACCATTTAAAACCCAACATGTCTACTGTGACTCTCACTGTCTTCCTGGCATACTTGTTCCTCCCCTGTATTTCCCATCTTGGTGAGCCATTGTATCAAGTAATCCATTTCCTAATGATAAATTTACTAGATTTCTTTCTCTCTGCCTTACCCTTGACAGTGGACCATCACTGGGTCCTTTCAATTCTACCTTCTAAGTTTCTCTGCATCCCCTCCTTTCTGTCCCTACTGCCTCTGCCAAAATCCATGCTTAGTGGGGGAAGCTTGAGCCCCCTCACATTTACTAAGCATGAACAACATGCTAGATACTGTTTTAAGCACTTTTGGGTGAATGACCTCAGCGATTCCTCCCAGCATCACTATGAGGTAGATATTTCCTATTCTCATTTTTAAAGGCAGAGATCGATGCTAAGAGAGGTCAAGTGCCTTTTCCAAGGCCAGGCAGTGAGGAGACTGGGATTCTAGCTTAGGCATGTCTCACTCCATAGTTTGAGTACTTAGCTACTCATCTGTGAATTTCCGGAGAGGCGGAGAGAGTAGAGGCCTCTCAATCCACCTTTGTCATCCCATAGACAAATGTGGATACCCTGGGTCAGGTAGATTAGGACAAAGTGAAAGCCTTTGTTACAAGACTTCTTTTGTCTTGCGCCTCATGAAGAAATGGGCATACACAGAGGTATGAGCACCTATTCTCCAGCCTCCATGTCTCCAACAGTGACAATTACTGATAACAATAATGACAAAAGTTTAAGAAAGGTTTATTGTAGTAACTAATGCCAGCCATCTTTTATCAAGTGTTCATCATCAGCCAGGCATTTTCCTAAGCACGTTCCATGCATTATTGCACTTAATGTGCATAACACCCTGGGGCAGAAATGAAGCCCAGAAAAGTTAAGGAGCTTTGTAAACATCATAATGTCAATAAATGGCGTATCTACACCTTTCTGAGTTCAAAGCTGATGTTCTTAACCACTATGATATATTGGCCTGCGTGAGTATTCAGCACAGGATATGGATTCAGAAAATAGGCAGCATGTACAAACTGTGTGTACTTGGGCAAGTACTTAACATCTCTGAGCTTGGTTTTATGATTTGTAAAATGGGGATAAAACTGCCAACCTTCTAGTAGCCTTCGTCTATCTTGAAGTTCCGATATCTGACACTCTGGCTTGGAAATGTGTTCAGTTGGAAAAAAAAAAAAAAAGTAGGACTCCAGTGCCCCAAACTCCAAGATTGTACATTATTGGAAGAAAAATTTATTTATATCTCCAGATTAGTTTTATACAAAAGAAGTTTCCAGAAAATGCTCTATGTCTCCTAAAGACCAAGATTCCCTGATCTTCCTTACAGCAAGTTATGGTTGTGTGAACAATTGCCAGACAAGGAGATTGAGCAGGAGTGGTGGGTGCAACTTCTCAACTGCATATTTTAAGAGAAGAGATGTGTGCCTCCTCCCCTATCCCCTCCTTCCCACTAGGCCGGAATACTGGAATGAGAGGTGATAGTGAGCCATTTGGGACCACAAGGACACAGGCAACATTCCACAGATGCCAGAAGGCCAGAGGGAAGCCAGGTCTTAAAGATTCAGTCTTGCACGTATCTCTCAGACAGATTTTCTTCTCTCCATCTCTGTCTCCACGGGATCTCCAAGTGACAGGGCGGAGCCACCACGTCAGTCCGGGGCCGCCTGTGCCTGGACTATCACTTGAGAGAGAAATGCACATCTACCTTATTGACATCACCACCGTTCAAGATTTTGCAATGGCATCTGAATCTGCCTCATAATTAATATGAAGAGAGGATAGAAATCCACTGAGCCATATGCTATTGAAAAAGTACTTTTTTAAGATTCAGCTTATGCAAAGCCTCCAATGCAAAAGGACCTGGCACATTGTAGGGACAGTAAAAGATCTGGTTTGGCTCTGCTCAATTTGGAGCATCTGGCAAGGGGACAGGAGAAAATAAAACTGGAAGGGTCATCAGATGCTGGGTCATGAAAACTGTCCTCACCCATGTTAAAGAATGTGGACTTGAACGAGGTAATGACTATCCAGAGGAGTTCTAAAAAGGAGTGACATACTTCTGAGCTTTGGAATGATCCACCAGGTGCTCTTTTTTTTTAATTTTTTTTAATGTTTATTTATTTTTGAGAGAGACAGAGACAGAATGCGAGTGGGTTGGGCAGAAAGAGAGGCAGGCACAGAATCCAAAGCAGGCTCCGGGCTCCGAGCTGTCAGCACAGAGCCTGACACAGGGCTCGAACCCATGAGCCGTGAGATCATGACCTGAGCCAAAGTCGGACGCTCGACCGACTGAGCTACCCCGGCGCCCCCGCAGGTGCTCTTTGGAGCAAAGGTTGTAGAGTAGACCCCAGAGTTAGGGAGAAGAGTTAGCAAGCAAGAGATGACAGTAGCCTTGACATAGGGTAGACACAGGATGGAGAGAAATTAATCTCTGTGGGAAATACATGGGATGCTCGCATCATTAAGACTTGAGGACTTACTGGTAAATGGGTGGGGGAAGCTAGAGGCAGAAACAGGAGTCACGCCCACATTTGTGGTGTGGGCAACAGCATGATGAGTGGCACCCTCAAGATGCTAAGATAGGAACCATGTACAGGAGAAAGAAATAGGTTTGGGGCTGGGTTGAGGGTGGAATTGTGAGTAGATTGTGATTTTAATTCTGTACTTGTAGAGTACTTGTGGGACATCCAAGAGCAGCGTCCAGTAGGCAGAGTTAAAAAATAACAAAGCCTTGATTTAGCATTCTCATCACCATAAGAACCACCAAGATTTTGTTTTGTTTTCCACATTAAATCATATTCAGAATACCGTGGGAGCAAATAGAACGCCCTCAACCATCACTGTCCTTACACGTATTAACAGATTTTATTTATTTTGATTTTTCTAGGTGGAAGCCACTTCACAAAGCATTCTCCCTCTTTATTTAAATTGCAAGTCCCTGTTGGGGAAGAGGTTTTCCATTTCTTTCTTGTGTCACTTATAATTAACTGTACAACAGCATTAACTGGTGACGTAGCACTTTTGAGCAGAGCTCATCTCAGATTCAGGATGAATTATAGGGATGTACGAGCTGTTTGCCATGAAGAGGACCCCAACGATGACTCAGCAGTGCATCTGCTCCTAGAGTTCCTCTTCAAGTTTATTTTTCTCTAACTGAATTGTGTTTGTTTCTGTCCCTCCACTGTATTTCCAGCACCTAACACAGTGCCTGACTCACAGCAGGGGCCAAATGAAAACAACAACAAATGCATGTTTAATAAACTGCCATCCATATATGCTTTAAATTCTAGTCATTTGGAAGCTGCAGGCCAAAAATACTCTTCATGACAACGTGTATCACTACAACCAGTGGGATTAACCAAACAACCCATAATCATAAACTAAATGGATAATGATGAAGTTAAACTATTAATCTTTTATAAGTAACAAGAAGAAGGGCAGGCACTGAGATCCAGGACCAACTTAAGTCAACTCTGATAATGCAGGCAGCATTCTTGGATGCACTAGGGATTCTTGAAATCTATGTTTGCAAGAGCACAGTAGTGATTTTTCTCCTTTGCCGAAGAGTGCAAGGCAGGCAGCCTGCTCATTTGAAGAGCAGATTAAAGCCATCAATAAACTCCAGGACCACTTTGGAGAAGAGTCTGGCAGTTCTGCAAAAGGTTAAAAACAGAGCTGCCATATAACCTAGCAATTCTACTCCTAGGTAGATACCCAAAGGAAATGAAAAAAAAAAAAAAAAAAAGGATGTCTATATAAAACCTTATAAATAAATTTCCATAGCAACATGACTGACAACAGCCCAAAGCGGGAACAACTCAAATGTCCATCATGTGATGAATGGATAAACAAAATATGGTATATCCAAATAATTGAATATTACTCAGCCATAAAAAGGAATGAAGTACTGATACATGCTGCAGTAGGGAGTAGACCTTTAAAACATTGTGCTAAATGAAGGAAGTTACACATAACTGATCACATAATACATGTTTCCACTTATATGAAGTGCCCAGAAAAGGCAAATGCATAGAGACAGAAAATAGGTTATTGGTTCCCAGGGAATGGGGGTGGAATGGAGGAAATGAAGCACGACTACGAATGCACATAGGGTTCCTTCTGGGGTAATGAAAATGTTCTAGAATTGATTGTGATGATAGCTGTACAACTCTGTGAATATACTAAAACCACGGAATTGTTCACTTTATATGAGGGACTTAGTATGATATGTGACCCCTTTCTTAATCCAGTTGTTGTAAAAAAACAAAACAAAACCTTCAAGAATCAGAACTCATTTCATAGGCTATTTATTGCATATTGGTAGGCTTTCGTCATAGGTATTATAAAATTCTATGTAAGGGAACATCATTGCAAGTGCTCTGTGACTTTGGACACATTACTTAAACTCATGAAGTCTTGGCTTCCTCATCTGCAGGACAGGAACATGGCAGATGCTACTGTCCACAGCAGCAGCAACCTGCTTGGTAATGTATCCTATGCTGCCTTTCCCCAGCTCACTTTTCCATCTCCCACCAGTACTTTCTGGCATCACCTCCCAAGTAAACAACTTGCACACAAACCCTTGTCCTTGAGTCAGCCTCTGAGAAAACTCCACTTAAGAGATAGCTAGACTGCCTTCTTCCTAGGACTACTAGGAGGATGAAGTAAGATATTATACACGGAACATTTCAGCACTGTGCCTGGCCACTTAGTAACTGTGTGTTACTACTATTGAAAACAAATAACTGACTTGAATTTTTCAGCAGATCTTCTAGATGAAGGGCACATCTACAAGACTGCCTTGGCCTTCCTGCATATATGAGAAATGCCAAGCCTGTATGAAGCTTGTTATTTCACTACCAAGCATCCAGTTTATTTTCCCCCAATTGATTCAAGGTTTTCAAAGACTTTATCTAGCAAACTGCGTAGATTAAGTAATAATTCATTTGCTCTCCCATGTTTTATTAACCAAAGGCATACATAACTGCCAATCAGAGCTTCTGATCAGCATGAAATTACTAGGGTCACCACACAGAGCGAATATCATTTCAGTCCAAAGCAGAGAATCTTGATGTTTTTGTTAGTCTGTGAAGCTTTATCACTTGTAAAAGTATGATTATATTAGACTTTCTAAAATATTTAAAAGAGCTTCCAGACCTCCAATGCTACCATCATGGTTTCCTAAGACCCAGGAACCCCATGTTGGCAATTGCTGATCTAATTAACGAAAATTCATTAAGAACTATGTTTGTTTTTGTTATAAAAATTGCAGCAATAGAAACCTTTATTGCCATATTTGTCAGTAATCTTTCCTTCAGTGATGAGAAAATAAAGGATAAATGGATTTTTAGTAATGTATTTGTTATCTTGACCTTTCCAAAATGAAATTTTCCCAAATCTAGGAGTAGCTGGATTACTCTAAGATGTGAAGCCATTTGAAGTTTCCCACTACAATATTTAGAAGTCACAGTCTATGAAGAAGAATAGTAGAAGAGATAAAGAAGGAGGAGACAATGAGAGGTTTAGAACAGTAGAGCAAAGGTAGTATCTCATTCTCCATGGCTTAAAGCAAATATCACTTACGAGTGTTGTGTTCATAGACAGATGTACCGTATACATTTGCGTGGTCCTCTGAATTCACTCTCCCTTCTCTCCCTTGCTCTGTCCCTCGATAGGGTCACCTGGAAGCCTTCTAGCTGGGTTCTAGCTGGGTTTAGCAAATGAAGAAAACCAGCAAGAGGTTGGAGACGGAGGAAGAGCAAGGCAGGGTATCAGTTCTCCTGGTTTCCTGCCTAAAGGTCAATGAAGGCTGGTTGCATGCCTCACCTGAAGACTGCAGTCTTGTCACTGGCAGCCCTTTCTACATGTCATTCTCTGACTTTGGCTCTGGAAACTACGCTCAACCTTTATCCCATAGGTTTTGTAGGGATAATGGTGCCACACCAACGCTAGGTCCAGGAGGCTGAACAACTCCTCGTAATTTCCTTACACATTGTCCACCATCTTTGTCAAGAGTAACTTTATTACATTATCTTCAGTTTAGTTTAATTGTGTCATCTGTTCTCTGCCAGGACTCTCACCCAGAGAATCTAACCCAAAACTAGAGGGAAAGAGACCCAGGTTGATGTGGTCTATACAGGCCAGTGTCTTGTGGAACAGGGAGAGTAGAAAATGGTGTATAGTGTTTCTGGGGGAGCCAATAGGCTATATCTAGCCCTCTAGGATCCCCAATATGTAACACAGATGTATAATATAAAGTTCATAGGGTTGGTATGATAACTAAACAAGATGCACAGAAAACACTTATGATACTGTCTACCACATACTAAATAATTAATAGACATTAGCTACTGTTATTATATTCAAGCATCTGTAGAAAAATCCCTGTTTATTCCTGCTTTGAGAATAACAAAAAGCGCTTTTTTCCATATGCTTGGGATTTGAACTCACGTTAGAGTCATCATTGCAGTTAAGAGGACAAATTACCTGCATGAATGCTAGCCAACACTCATTGAGAGCTTACTATTTGCCAGGGATGATGCTAATTACTTTCCAAGTGTTGTCTCATTTAACACAACAGTACTATTAGGGAAGTAATTTAAAACCATTCTCTTACAGATGAGAAAACTAAGTAGGCTAGCAGGATTAAGAAAGCTTCCCAAGCTCATACAGTACAAAATTGGAAGAAATGGCATTTGAACCCAGGCCCACAGATCCACGCTCAGTATCCAAGGTTCCCCGTTTATAAGAGACAGATTCTTCAGAGCAAATCCTGAGCAAGTTGATGGGCAGGGAATCAGGTTGACTAAGTGTAGAAAAATGTCTACGCATTTATCATTGTCAAAACTCCTTTCAAGAAAATATGCTGTAATTGTACATTTAATTCATCCCAACACAACACAATGTTCCAGTGAAGCATACAGCAAAGCGACATGTGTTGAGATTGTGACCCTGTTGGGAGGGAGTCTTGTTAAAACTTTCACTAAAGAAAAATGACAAACAAACAGATGTAGTGGTTTATTGGCCTCATCTCCTTGTGGCAACTCTGTGGCTCCTGGGAAGGAAACGGAACACTTAGGAAAATGTGCTGAGCCCCTCAGGTCTGGTGGGAATATGAAAGCTGTACTAACAGAGAATTTATGTCCTTTATGTCTTTGAATATTCACCAAACTCCTCCCTGGGGAGACAGTCATCCACACCAGAGAGAGTGCAGGTCAGCGATGAATGGACTCATCTCTGAAGTTCTCTGGGCTTCCCTCTACTCAAGCCAGGTCTGCAAATGTCTAGAGAAGCACCTGAGAATCCTGCAGATGCCTTATATGGGGGAACTGGGCATCTTGACACAGTGAGGTAGATTTCCACGGACATGGCTTGTACCATGGTCAAGTGTGAGAACTGGAATGTGGTCACTTTTGGTGCTGCTCGTCAGGGTATCATGTAATTTCCTTACACATTGTCCACCATCTTTGTCAATAGTAACTTTATTACATTATCTTCAATTTAACTAGTTTAATTGTGTCATCTGTTGTCTGCCAGGACTCTCACTGGTTCACCCAGAGAATCTAACCCAAAACTAGAGGGAAAGAGACCCAGATTGATGTGGTCTATACAGGCCAGTGTCTTGTGGCACAGGGAGAAGATAAAATGGTGTAGAGTGTTTCTGGGGGAGCCAATAGGCTATATCTAGCCCTCTAGGATCCCCAATATGTAACACAGATGTTACCTGCTGAGCCATGCCCTGGGCTTGGGAAGAAATGAAAAGATCTGTCCTCAGATTTTACCAATGCAAATGATTGAATATCAACACCCACTGCTCATGTCTATACCTTCAGCACCAAGTGGGATGCATCTTAGGAGGTCAATTTATTTATTTATTTATTTTTTTTTTAAATTTTTCTAATGTTTATTTTTTTTTTTTGAGAGAGAGAGAGAGAGAGAGAGAGAGAGCATGAGCAGGGGAGGGGCAGAGAAAGAGGGAGACATGGAATCTGAAGCAGGATCCAGGCTCTGAGCTGTTAGCACAGAGCCTGACATGGGGCTCGAACCCATGAACCATGAGATCATGACCTGAGCTGAAGTCAGACACATAACCAAATGCGCTACCCAGGTGCCCCTTAGAAGGTCAATTTATAATTGGTGATTCAATGAAAAGCCATCCCTTCTTTGGGAGCTAGGACAGCCTTTCCTCTCAAGAGTTTGGAAAGAGTAGAGGAAGCATGGTAAGGACATACCCTTGTGCCAGTGCATAGTCTCATTATGATTCCACCTACTTTGAGGCAAAACTCCTATACACATACACACATACCCTCCCCTACCAAACATGGCTATTATGTCCTATACCCTCACCTCCTGGCCACAGGTGATTGATCCAAGGAAAGGTACCTGAATCAAACTGTATCACTCAAATTCTTTTTCGGGATTTGAAATTCAGGAGATAGAAACATAGACATGGGTGACTTCTAGGCATATTGGTGGGAGGGTTCTAGAAGGTTCACAGATTGTAGCACCCAGACATGCTTTTGTTTCCTTTCTTAGTCAGTACCTCCTTTAATTCCATGCACATACCATTATCCCACTCTTATAGGCTGAGTTGTGTCCTCCTCAAAAATATGTTGGAGTCCTAACACTTAGTATACCTCAGAAAATGACCTTATTTGGAGATAGGGTCTTCATCAAGTTAAACTATGCCATTAGGGTAGGCCTTAATTCAATATGACAGGAGTCTGTATAAAAAGAGAAAATCTGAGGGCACCTGGGTGGCTCAGTCAGTTGTGTCCGACTTCAATGCAGGTCACGATCTCATGGTTCAGTTTGTGAGTTTGAGCCCCATATCAGGCTCTCTGCTGTCAACACAGAGTCCGCGTTGGATCCTCTGTCCCCCTCTCTCCCTCTTGCCCCTCTCTTGCTCTCTATCTCTCTCTCCCCCTCTCAAAAATAAACCTTAAAAACAATTTTTTAAGAAAGAGAAAATTTGGCCACAGACACAGAAACACACACAGGGAGAATACCATGTGAAGAAGATGAAGTCAGGACTATGGTGATGCTCCCATACACCAATGGGTGCTGAAAATGTCCAACAAACGACCAGAAGCTAAATAGAGACATGGATCAGATTCTCCTTCCCAGCGCTCTGAAAGAAACAACCCTATCTGTACAGTGATCTTAGATTTCTAGTTTTCAGAACTGTTTACTGATAAATTTCTATTATTTAAGCCATCAGTCTGTGGTGCTTTATTATAGCAGCTCTAGCAAACTAATACACATACTAACAATATTCTTTTTCTTCCTTTTACTCCTCTGCCTAACATTAGAGTGTTTCCTATTGCTTGCTACCAAGAGACACTTAACGGATATTCCGAGTAAAACATACTGAAGATTGATTCTGATTTCAAATGAAGTATCTAGTTGTTCATACAAGGAGTATGGCTCCTGTCAAGCAATGAAAGCAAACTTGAGTTAAGAAAGCAAAGCGACTCATAATTAACAAAAGATGCTGTATCACAGAAACCAAGGAGATACACTTACACCAAAGAGGAGATGATTACACAATAGTATTTCTCATGTGAAAGGAAAAATGCAATGTGTCATAGAGAAAGCTTTATTTTTCTGACTAGTGCTAACACAAATAGCAGAAAACAAAGAAACCCTAAGGGCAAATAAAATTTTTTTTGTTTCAGATCCTGCCATAACAAAGACAATTAGAAAAATAAATGCATGCTTTAAAATATTAACCCTATTAAAAATTGGTAGGGTATCTCCTATTATGGGTTGAACGATATCCCCCAAAAGATGCTGAAGGCCTAATTTCCAGCACTTCTGAATATGACCTTCTTTGGAAATAGGGTATTTAGAAATGTAGTAAGTTGAGACGAGGTCATTTGGGTGGGCCTTAATCCAATATGACTGCTGTCCTTATAAGTGGAGGAAAATGCAGTGTGAAGACACAGACACCCAGGGGGAACACCATGTGAAGACAGATGAAGAGTTCAGAGTGATTCAGCTACAAGCCAAGGTATAGCTGGAACTGCCAGAACCTGGAAAAGGCACGGAAGGAGGGATCTTCCCTTTGGGGATTTGCTGGGAGCATGACCTTGCCAACACCTTCATTTCAAGCTTCTGGTCTCTAGAACTTTGAGACAATACATGTCTGTTCTATTAAGTCACCCAGTTTGTGGCACTTTGCTATGGCATTTCTGGGAAACTAAGGCACGCCTCCCTTCCCCTCTAACTCCCCCCCGCCCCAGGGCCCCGTCCTCACTCTTAAAATCTTGCCCTGGACCACAGAGGAGGGTTACTTGAGATTATTTGATATTAGGGATTTGTAAGCTCTCTCATAATGTAGATATGGAAGATATTTGCCGTAACTGAATCCTTTACGGTAATTTGGAAGTGATATTAATTACTTAAAATGTCTAGACAGGGTATATGTAAAAATAAGTAACTCTCTTTCTCCCTCTTTCTAGACCGTGTTAAAATATTTTCAGTAAATTAATGTTACAATAAGCGATACTCTAGGATCATAGTTGGGCACTGATTGAACTCAAGCCAGGAGGATTAGTTATTTGGTGATTTTTGGTAAGTTTTCAATAAAAGTTCTATTTTTGAGTGGACTAAACAAGACAAGTGAGAAAATTCAAGGGAGGGAAGCTCATCCTAGGCCACATATTTGAAAGGGACTAAGAGCAAACTTTGTCTTATGCTGTGTCCTCAAACTCTGTTCTTAGAAGAAAAAGAAAAGAATGCCATCATGGTTGATGAAGAACCCTTCCTTCACTCTTCAGCAAAGATCCTCATGACTGAGAACTTGTTATTGTTCCCAAATAATGATCTGTTTGGCCTAAAAATAGTTTTTCTGCAAGGATAAAACAGAAATTTATTTTCCAGGACCATGTTAAAGGGAGCATACTGAACTCTAGAGGGGGAGAAAGAATAAATCCATTGAAGGCTCGCTATGTGTTAAATTTACTGCTGATGTTCCAAGAAAATCTTTCTTAATACTTTTAGACTGAGATTAATGTATTTGCAGACAATTTCAGAATATAAAGCAGTCTAAACTGAACATCTGCCTTATTGTCTTGGTCCTAGAGTCAACCTTCTGGCTTAAAAATTTAGAAAGCATATTTGGGAGAGTAAATACATAATTTTGGCTTATCCAAATAATTTACTTGGGGAATCAAAATGGTTTTCCATTTCTTTGTTTTGACAGAAGATTAACTTTAGAAGTACTAACTTTATTAAGCATTGTATGACAATGTCTTTCAGTGCCCATTAAATAATGCTTAGTACAGTAAATGTTAAATTACCATGTTATATCTCCATAAATACATGTGAAGTCCATATGAATGCCAAATGAATTCAATACGGTCATTTCTATTACAATAAATGCCAAATGAATTCAGAGTGATGAGGCACTTAAAATGTCATACACTTCCAACTAGCCCCATCATGAATTCATTACTGCCATGACACCCATCTTTGTCAGGCATTTCACTTTAAATAGTATTTTCAGCAGTTTGTAATAAAATTCCATTTGAGGAATTGATTTCCATCGAAAATCTAAGAAGATAAACTTGAAGTGTGGGAAAGTAATGCCAAAATAACCTTTGGTGCATTGCAGAAAGTCCCCACACCTACAAGTTTAATTTTTGAATAAAACACATATAAGACTATCTGGTTGTGGTTTTTGATATTTTATATGCAAGGAAAAACTTTTTTTAAGTTTATTTACTTTGAGAGAGAGGAAGAGAGTGTGCCTGCATGAGGGGGAGGGACAGAGAGAGGGAGAGAGAATCCCAAGCAGGCTCTGTGCTGTCAGTGCAGAGTCCAAAATGGGGCTCGATCTCACCAACCATGAGATCATGACCTGAGCCGAAATCAAGAGTTGAACACTCAACCAACTGAACCACCCAGGTGTCCCTATGCAAGGAAATGTTTAATTAGAGAAGTTTCCTCTTTGAGCAAACAGTTCTTTCAAGATATATCTTTGTAATAATTCACTTAGTTTTGTGCTATTCTTATCAGTTGAGGCATGTGTCAGAATGATGTGAACACCCAAATGGGAACACTAAGACCCTGTAAAGTAACAGTTTTAGTCAATACACGAACATGGATAACATTGGATTTCGTGATCCAATATTTCCATTTTTTCCAGGATTGTCCAAAAATATCAGCTCTGCAACTACTCTTGTTCACCCTTCTATGAATGGGAAGCCAAGGTAGGTAGAGTGAATATAGGTGACAGGAGGAAAAGACAGCTGGAGGAATACAAAATGCGGACACAGGTGACAGCAAAATAGGCAGTAGGAAAAACTGCAAGTTCTGTGCAAGGAGGCATAGATCCTACAAGGGCAAACATCAAGTTACAACACACATGCTGGTATTGTCAATGTCTGCTGGACACCACTGATAGTATATCCAATAACATTTGATACATCCTAATGTATGTGTAGACTTACAATGACTTGGCTGAGTGTTATTAGCAATGATTTGATTGTATTTTTCTAATCTGTTACAGCATCCTTTGTAATATACACATATGTAGGCTAAATGTAGATTCTGCTTAAAACACTTTGAACTTCACTCTAATGATTGTATACATAAATCATTTTGACTGTCAGTGACTGTCTAGGCATATGTATTATATGTTATTGAGACATAAATCAGATATGTTGAGTTGAGATTTTGGGTTTTTTTAAACATATTTATTTTTGTAAGTTTATTTATTTTGAGAGGGAAAGAGAGTGAGTGTGCACAGAGAAGGGGGAGAGACAGAGGGGGAGAGAGAGAGAATCCCAAGCAGGCTTTACACCATCAACCTGGAGCCTGACGTGGGGCCTGAACTCACGAACCGCGAGATCATGACCCAAGCGGAAGTTGGACGCTTGACCGTGGGAGGCACCTAGGTGTCCTGAGATTTGGTTTTGTTACAGAACCAAGATTGAGATTAATTTTATATGAGGATATAGGACAAATTTGTCAGAGTGCTTACCAGTGAAACATTTTGCAATAGTGCTACCTATGTTTGAACTTATATTTTTAAGACGCCACCGATGTCCTTCCTTCCATTATTCTACCCATATACCTATCTCTTCCTCCCTCTCTCTATCCACTCATCCATCCCTCCATTCATCCATCCCTCCATGCATCCCTCCATCCATGCATGTGTCCACTGATTCATTCATTTGCCCAAAAGATAGTTATGGCTACTTTGTACTAGATGTTGCAATAGCCACAGAGGGGAAGAGTATAAAATCAGAAAGTCCCATACTCTTCCTTCAAAGAGCTCAACTGATAATGGGGAAAATAAGTTATAAGATATCAAGAAAAGTGTTATAAAAGTTGGAAGTACAAAGCTCTAGAGAAGGCCAAAAGAGAAGACTCTTTACTTCCTTCAAGAATCCATGGAGTCCTTCACAAAGGAGGTGACAGCCAAGCTGAGGCCATCAGACAAGTGGAGACTACCTGGGGGGAAAGGACTCAGAGGCAGAATCTGAAGTAACTATTTTATCATGGCCACTTAGAACTGTGCCATCCATCTGCCTCAAAATATCTGAAATATTTTCGAGGGAAATAATACTTTTGCCTTGTCACAATGCTTCACCTCTGCATAACTTTTAAACATTCAGGAAGACGGAAGGAGCAAGGTGAAGTTTTCTTTCCTTGCAAGTGAGACTTAATATCAGAGACAAGGGATTTTATTACACTGGGGTATCTCTACACCAAACAAGGAGGGGTCTGGCCCAAAGCAAAACTGAATGGAAACAAACAAAACAATACACAAATACACAACCCTTGATACATATTTCTGTAAAGGGCCTGAAGATGCTTTTTGTAGTTGTTGCCAATGGTGCAGAAATTCTTGCTTTACATCTCCTGGGGTTATGCTCTCAGCTTACGCTGAGTAGTCTAGAAAACATCATCTTAAAACCCATTTCTCACTTGATTTAGGGGCATTACTGAGATCTGCGCTAAGGATCCGCCAACTATGGCCTGAGGGTCAAATCTGGCCCCTAGCCTGTTTTTGTAAACAAAGTTTCATTAGAACACAATCATACCCACTGGTTTACATACCATCTACAGCCACTTTGGGGCTAGAGTGGCACCATCAAGTGACCAGAACAGAAACCTTATGGCCCCCAAAGCTGAAAATAGTTGCTATCTTGCTCTTCACATTAAAAGCAACTGCTACCCATGATCTATGTTAAGCTCCAAGTGAGAAATGCCTTTGAACCACTAAAAGCATTGCTTAATCTGTTTTCTTCTCATGGATAATATATAATATAATAAATATAATGACTTTAAAAAATTTTTTTTGGCTAACAGGAAGCTCAAAGAGAGCTGAAACAAATTTATAGGTCAGACTTGTCAGATTACCAGTGTAATACATTTTGCACAATTGACAATACCCACTTTAATTGATATTTTCCCTGTGTATTTTTTTAATGTTTACTATTTATTTTTGAGAGAGAGAGAGAGAGTCAGAGCGTGAGTAGGGGAGGGGCAGAAAGAGTGGGAGACACAGAATCAGCAGCAGGCTCCAGGCTCTGAGCTCTCAGCATAGAGCCCGACATGGGGCTCCAACTCACGAGCTCTGCGATCATGACCTGAGCTGGAGTCAGATGCTTAATCGACTGAGCCACCCAGGCACCCCTCCCTGTGTATTTTTAAATTTTATCTTGTTTAGATGTATTTTTAACTACCTTATTTGGTGTAGTTTGTATAAACTGCTTTACATTGTACTTTGTGAAATGAAGCCGGAAATGGACAAATAAGTAGGTAGACAGATTAGATACACAATGGACGATAGACAGATAGGGGCTTAGATATCCATCCAGCTGTATCTCACTAATCAGTTAAAAAAAACCAGTAAGTCCACAAGGGCGTACAATTCAATATGCAAAGTTTTAGAGGGGGGCAGTAGTGGGCAGGTACTCAGGGTTTCTCAACAAACGTTCACATTGTGGGCCAGATAATTCTGTTGAGGGACTGTCCTGTACAATATAGGATTAGCATCCCTGACCACTGCCCCTTAGGTCCCAGTAGCATTCTCCTTCTCCACTATGACAAGTATTATCTCCGGACATCGCCAAATGTCCCCTGGGAAGAAAGTCCCCATGCTCACCCCAACCGACAGAAAGCAGCCCCCTTGTGTGTTGACCTCTTGACACACTCTTCTGTCCATTTGTTCTGTCCTGTTAAGAGATCGGCAAGCTCAGGGAGTCTAACACTCCCTGAGGACACAAAGTACTGGCGAACACTTTGGGCAGCAAACTTCTTCTATCGGGTTAGGCCATGCCTGTGTGAACCATCCAGCAAAGGCTTGGCACTGCTGAGTGTAATAAAATCCAACCCCATAACTGGACTTTCAAATTAGGGCCCTTCCATAGCCTTTTCGTCATGCTGGACAAAGAGAGCTGAGGTCTGTCATGTACTCTCAGCCCTGGTAAGATGTTTCTCCTGATCTCTAATGACAGTAATGAATTAAGTAATGGCTAAGTAATGAATTGGGTTATTTCCTAAGGCTGCAGATGAAGAGAAATTAAATACTCAATCTCGAGGGGTCTGAGTTGATAAAGGGCTATTTAAGCGCCTTCACAGACGTGGAAGCAAGGCCTGAATAAGACGCAGAGCCCGACAATATTTCCAGAACCATCTTTCTCAACAGATTGCAGAATCGGTCGAGGCTGATACTTGCAGAAAAATGTGAGATTATTTCAAGGATGCGGGAGGCCAAGTCACATGACAAAGGAAACTAGGTTCATTATCAGAACATTTTGTCTTGTTTACACCAAACATCTATAGACTGAATTTTGAGACATCTGTGTAATTGATTGCAGCGGTCTAAATTGTATCTCAATTGATATATCCTTAAGGGCAAGGGTAGGCTTATATTTCTTGTTCCCCAAAGTGTTCTGGACATAATAAGTGGTCAATAAATATTTGATCGACTTGATAGAAGCCGGTGGTTTTATCCACAGATACTGTGTCAAGCATACATTGTCTCATAACAGTGAAGCCATCAGTCAGAGCCTCAAACAGAAGGAAGGAACTGTCTATTTTACCCAGAAAGGATTTTCAAAGTCTTATGCTAATTAAACTTTTTTTCCCCCCATGAATTCTTCTTCCATTTAAGTCATATAAACTTTCACTACTGGATAGTTAGTTTTATATACTAAAAGACAAAATCTTTCACAGACATTTCCATCGTTACAACATAATTATACTTAAGGAGATCCATCTTGCAAAGAGTACATTATGAGGACCTATCTGTTCTATACTATCATATCTGACTCATGCTGCTAAAGCAGTATAGAATACACACATATGGAAAGAAGAAACCATGCCTATATTTCTTTTCTATGCGTAAGAAAGGAGTCTGTAACAAAGACAATTAGGATGCAAGAACAGAAGATAGGTAAGTAGGAAATGGCAATAATTCTAAATGCTAAACTATCAAATCAAATATGTAATTAAATGTATATAATTCAAAAGTGCAATTAGTCATGCACCATAAGATTTTTTGGATACATATTGACAGGGTTAGGGCAAAGCTACTATATTAAAATGAGAATCAATTAGCTCATTCTTTTTGAGGCATACAAATAATTCAGCTCTTCCAGGGAGGCCATCAAGGATACTGGATAAAGCATAGTCTTAGAGTAAAGCAGAACTGAGTGCAAACATAGGGTTCACCACATTCTAGTCCAGGGACCTTGGATGTCGGTAATCGGAGGTCATGCAATATCATGATCTACTGGGAAACGGGAGTCCCAAACAAGGTATCAGAACTCATCAGCTCTATGACCTTGGGCAAATCATTTATTCTATTTGAGCTTCAGGGTCACATATCTACAATGAAGCTATTCTACCTCCACTTGAGTATCTTCCTTGTTTTATTGGCATTATTATTTCAGGCCAGTGCATATACAACGTGGTTCACGTCAACCAAGTCAGTGCACCCATCATAAAGTGAAGTGACAGCTGAGTGGGCATGTCCCGGAGTGCACACCTGTAAAGCACTTCTCAGCCTAAATGACATCTACTGGGAAAGGCATTGCTGATCTCTTTAGGTTAGGTCCTCTGGCATGTATTATAGTCTGTACTTCTACTCAGAGTACTTATCACAGGATATTTTAAATGCCTATGTGAACAGGAAAATGATGAAAAATTACCATCCTTGTATTGGCACAAAGATGAATATAAAAGCCAAAACAACAGAACATAGTGCCAAAATAGAGCACACATATGTAGCCATTCAATTTACGACAAAGAGGTCATTGCGACTCAGTGGGGGAAAGGATTGTCTTCTCAGTAAATGGCGATGGAGAGATTAGAAAAAATAATAATTCTTGATCCTTCATACCAAACACAACATTAATTTGACATGAAAATCCATAATGGAAATTAAAGAAATCAAGTTTTTAAAAGGCATAGTAGAGAATGTTTGTGACCTTGGGGCATGCAAATATTACTTGTTCTTCATTAAAATATAGAATATCTGTTTATCAAAAGATACCAATAAGAAAGTTAAAGACAAGCAGAGATTTGGAATACACACATTTATCAAAGACTTAAATTCAGAATATGTAAAGAACTTAAATTACCACTAAGGGAAGTTCTTCTTAAATTTAACAAGGTCTTTCATTCTGGAGAACATCTTGGGTCTGCATATAAGTAGTCACAATTGGACCCTAGTGAAAGATCAGGAACTGAGAACAGACTCATAGCACAGAGCAGGCCCAGCATGGAGGATAGAAAACTAAAGAAAAGCGATGGGAAGGGAGGCAGGACAAGACAACTGTGGGAGGTGAGAAATCAGAACTGGATGTAGACAGCCAAAGAACATGTGCCTGATGCCTGAAGAAGATTTAAGAATAGTCATGTTTAATATTCCACTCGGAGTTGATACAACCTCCAAATGCAACTTCCCAGAATTTCAGTAAAGTGTGCTACCCACACAACGCTTTATGTGAATTTTTTGTGAAAAAAAAGGAGGGGCCATTTTCTACATGTGGATTGTGGAATGTGAACAAAACAATAAGGCAAAAAAAACTAAATAAGCAGAAGCATGGTCTTGGAGCCAGGGTGACCAATGACATGTGAGCTCTATGAAATCCCCAAAGTTTGTAGACATCACTAAACATTTGCAAGGCATGGAATGGAGGTTTGGCCCTATGTTGTTTACATTTCATAAGATGGGAGATCCCAGGTGACATCAGTTACATATTTTCATTGCCTCTTTCCCAGCAAGCTCTTTGACAGCAAGGTTTATGATAGGAGCTCAAAAATATTTGATGGAGAAGGAAGGCAAGGCAAGGCAAGGCAAGGCAAGTGAGAGGAAGGGAGAAAGGAAGGAAGAAAGAAACAAAGAGACAGCAAGAACAGAAGAGAGAGAGAGAAAGAAGGAAAGAGTTCATGAATGAAATTTAGGCATTTCATTCATGTGGGTCAGTTTTCAGAGTTTCGATCGCTTTTTACCTCTTATTTTGCTGGCGTCTTTTCATTTGTCCATTTTTCTATCATTTGCCAGCAACTCCCAGTCACATGCTTGCGGTATTGTCCATCTACAAAGCAACATTTCTGCCCGAATGTGCACCTTCTCCATTTGGAACATGAGTTGCACTATGGCATACAACGATTCAAATGCATTTCCAAAATAATTACTCCTCTTTCATACCCAAGGCTTGTTATCTGAATAAATGTTTCCCTAATAAAGCATGCAGCTGGGTTGAGTTTGAGAACTACAACAATTAGGAGTCATGGGACAAGAGCTCAAAAAAGGGTTCCCTTTAAACACCAGCGTTTGCTTCCTACATCCCTGATTAGGAGGAGCGGGGCCTGTATGTAACTGCCAACACAGTGCTGATTGCTAATCAAGTGGCCATGGTATGTGTGAGCAAAAGAAAATTAGAAAACAAACATAGATGCTGATTAGTTTTCTACAAACATCTTGAAAGACGTGTGAAGCAGGAGCCAGCTAAGGTGAGGGAAGCCAGAAAGATCTGGTGCTATGCCAATCTCACCTGATTCAAATCTGGAATTAAAAAACAAAACAAAGAAACTAGAACAGTGCACTAAACCGATTACAAAACCCACATGGATCTGTGGGGTAAAGAGTAATAAGGCAAATAACCACAGTTAGAACCGTTAAGGTTTGTACCCATCTTTACCATTACACAAGCAGTGATGTTCAGCTGCTCACTCTAGCTTCATGAAGACTTCATAAGTTGGTTGTTAATTTTACCACCTTCATTTTACAGGTATATATATATATATATAAAAAAGAGGGTAATTTGTTCAAGGCAACATATATGTCCAAAGTAGGGTTTTTGCTGAGATCTTCATTCCCAAATGTTAGGCTTAGCGTCCTACCTACAGTGGAATGAAATACACCCGCATTAGCCACAGGCTCATACGTGTTATCAACACTGCAAGTAACAAACAACTTGAGAAATGGGTAAACTAAGTTCAGACATTCAGGGACCTGGGACTAAACATTGTAGTTCACGGGAACCAGAGGGAAGGAAATGTTTCTTAATAACACCCGTTCCACAGGAAACCAGAAGGCAACAACAGTGATGGAGGAGTCTGGGAACATTGAATGTTTTCCTTCTCATAGGGTGAAATCATCAATCGTGTACCTGAGAGTCTGTACTCCAGGATCTCACCTGAACGGTGGTTTAAGAACACACATGAGTTGTTATTACTGTTCTGTCAGCTGGTGCACCTGTGGCTCACCTAAGTACCAAATTTTTTAAACATTTGAAAGATAATACGAGTTCTGCCCTTCATTTTGCTCATGAAGTGATTTGTGAATGGCACATGAACTTTGTGAGACTGTATCTCCGGGTGGTGCCTGGAAATGTGCTGGGGCCCACTAATCCCAGCTTGTGAGAACTAATTATGTATATCTGGTGGTGTGTTGGTAGCTATTTCTGTCTTGAGTCATAGTGGGAGTATTTACACCCCAGAAATAGGCCAACACTACAAATTATGGATTTTTCCTTCCCCAGAGAGCCAGTTTTCAAACATATACCAGCACATCACTAGATATATTTTTAATGTCATTAATTTTTTTCTGCACATTGACTTTTTTTTTTTACTTACATACATTCATTTAAAAAGGAAACCATATCACTACTGTACATAGAAAAGCAACATGGTCTTACACAAATAGAAGGTATGCTTAAGGAGAAATCCCAGTGGAAACAAAACAGTGTTAGGGCATCCCTAACTAGATAATGGTGCTTGCAAAAAATAATGATCTTGAGTTTACCTTCTGTTCTGTAAAAAAAAAAAAAATAAGTAAAAAAATAATTAGCAAGCACAGAGAGGTGTTAAAAATACACAGAGACTATGGTGAGTCTTTCTACTTGAGGCGAAGAGAAGTGATAGAGGCAAATTTGCTCATTCATCTGACAGAGAATTGAAGCACTCGGAGTTATTTAATACCGCGATCACTCTCTTCTACAGGCGACTTCTAGGGGCGCCTGGGTGGCTCAGTCAGTTAAGCAACTGACTTCAGCTCACGTCATGATCTCGCAGTTCACAAGTTTGAGCCCCGTGTCGGGCTCTGTGCTGACAGCTCAGAGCCTGGAGCCTGCTTCGGATTCTGTGTCTCCCTCTCTCTCTGTCCCTCTCCCACTCGTGCTCTCTCTCTCTCTCTCTCTCTCTCTCTCTCTCTCTCTCTCAAAAATAAAATAAAAATGTTTAAAGGTGACTTCTACACCAGAGAAGCTGCCAGTGTCTTGCCAACTATCTCAGACCCTACTCCATTTCACCGTGCTCCAGTCTTCTGATGGCAGGGTCTGTAGCTCTGTGTTTGAGGACTTTCCTCAGACCCACAGAAGATTGCTTAGCCAGTGTGTATGGCATGTTAAAGCCCCTCTTGTGCGAAGTGCTCTGGAATTAACACCCTTTTCACGGGAGTAGCTCTCAACTCGTTGAATTGAAGTACAGTCAACTAAAGAGAATTGATGTATCAATACTCTTTTTCCCTCTTTCCCCAGGTGGGACAACTCTGAGGCATGCCGTCTACCTCATTTCTAGAGTTTTCTTATGGGGTTAATCTTTAGTTACCTACCATGGCTCAGTATGGCACCTTACACTGCCTGTCTTTCCTGTCTCCTATCCATTTCTGATGCCCCCTGAGCCCCCTTAAGAAAGGACCTGCACTCACATCTCTGCTTCTTCTTGGGAACCTTGATTAAGACACACACAAAGCCAGGGGGCCTGGATGGCTCAGTCAGTTAAGCGTCTTACTCTTGATTTCAACTGAGGTCATGATCTCATCATTTGGACTCTGTGCTGATGGTACAGAGCCTGCATGGGATTCACTCTCTTTAGCTCCCTTTATCTCTGCATCACCCCCTTCACACTCTCTCTCTCTCAAAATACATAAAATAAACATTTAAAAAATTTTTTTTAAAAACACACAAAGTCATCTCATGTGTTCCCACTGGACCAGGGACCGGGGCCTTGGACAGCCGTGTCCTGACAGAGGGCCAGTGCTGGGGCTCGCCATGTTATGTTGGCGTTGAGCCATCTTCCTAACCTAACCACACGGACTTCCCATACTTGAGACACTCTGGAATGTTCAATATTGAAATTGCCTCATTATCTCCTCTAAGGCTGGTGATCATTGATATCTGAGAGGGCTAATCTAAAAGAAACATTGATCATTTAATCCTCTCAGCTCATTGAGTGCTCTTCCTGAATCAAGTCTGATCACCAGGAAGCTTAGCTCTCTGTGGGAATGCATTCACCTTATCAGGATTCCTTTTCATGTCTTTACTGAGGTAAGATATACAAAGTAAACCAGGAGAAGAAAGTTTTTATACCTCTGGCAAAATAGCTGTTGAAAAAGCTATTCCTTGTATAACTCAAGAGCTCTTTTCCATAAAGACTCTTAAGATACATTCCTACCAGACATATACGCAAATGGAAAAATTGTGTCTTCCCATTATGTGGCATGCTTCTTCTCTCTCTCTCTCTTCTTTATCCAAACAATGAGAACTATGTAAGGCAACACATTTCCATCTTTTCCCACGGTTATGTGGAAACTCAAAACAAATTTGGTACTAAATATTAAAAATTATATCCCTCTACTCTTTTTCCATATTGTGTTTTATGTGTTTTAAAATCATTTACCTTTGTGCAATTGTACTTTAATAAACTATTTAAAAACCTTTAAAAATAAATGTGGTAGATATAATCAATGAATATACAACGTTAAATCTATAAACAATCGAAATACTGTCTTTGCTACAAAATAGCTTTAGAAGGGAACAGGTAAATGTTAGTAAGGCTTAACTCAGGATCTGCATTTGGTTCACAGGAAGAACAAAGTTCCTGTGCATTCAGAGATAACAACACATGGAGGATCAATGGGTAACCTCCAAGATCACTGGCTTGCAAAGATATACATATTTATTCATTCAGTCAGTCACAGATTTTGTATAGCAACCATGTGTAAGGTACTTCATTAGGGTTAGAAATAGCTCTCTGAGAAAATAGGTGTTGATTCTGTTCTCATGGAATTTATAATTCAATTATAGTGTGTGTGTGTGTGTGTGTGTGTGTGTGTGTAAGAATAGCCTCAATTAAAGGCTATTTCAACTGACCTCAATGAAAAGGAAAACAGCAACAAAGGGAAATAAGGAAACAGCTTTAGAAACATGATTGTGGATATTTATGCAAATGGGTCTTGATATCTCTGAGGCTGGCACATTGCATGAATCATGGCTTGTACTATAGCCACTCCAGGAAAAACAAAAAAAAAAAAACACAAAAAAAACAACCCACAAAGCAATGGCACAATGAAGGTGGCCACCCTATCAGCAGGGAACAGGCATTTGTGGAATTAGTTTAATGCCACTTATTATTTTTATTTTCTTAACAAAACAGAACTGAGAACCCCATGGTTGTCACCTGTTCAATGGTACATGACGCCTTGAAAGAATCTGAACACCACCATGGGCACCATTTTGGTTATGGTAATGCCATGCTGAGGTCATGGCAGAGAGGCCTTGATGAAGAAGCATCTCTTCTCTTGGCACTATGTTGCCACGTACTTCAAAGGCGAATTCTCAGGGGAATCAGTGAAGATCCAGAGAACTTGATACCCAAGGGGCAAATGGATTGACCACACCTCCCCATCCCCATCTATCCTTGCCCTAAACCTTCACAAGTCTGCCCCTTTGGGGGGATAATACACACAAGTAGAATCAATGCTATCTATTCTCAATTTTTGTCCCCAATATTTGTCAGGGTCACAGACTTGCATAGTTAGGGCAGGAACTTTTTAACATGAACTTCACAGTCTACAGCAGTGGTCTCAAAGTAAGATCCTGGCCCAGCAGCATCACCATTGTTAGAAGTCTTTAGAAATGGAAGTTCTTGGGCCCCATTCCTGACCTTCTGTGTCAAAAACTCTGGGAGGGGAGCTCACTGTGATTCTGCTATAACCTCAAGCTGAAGAGGCACTGGTTCAAGACTCAGAATGTTCTGAATTGTTTTCCATGTAGGTCACTTTAACTTTTTTCTTAACCACCCAGTGCTAGGAAAGCAAGTTGGGAAATAGTTGTGTTTCATTTATCCAAATAGCACCCAGGCCTTGACACCAGACGGACTTTACATAAATAGTTGTGAGCTCTTTTCCCACACAACTGAAAACATGCCTCTAGAATCATTTGAGTCAGCCATGCTAACAGCTCGTAAAACCTCCTCACTCAAAGGCCTACTATTTAGAAAGAGAGAAAAGAAAACCACTAAGACAACATGGTGGCCTTACAAGTAAATTTGAATGCTAACTCCTGCTTTTATTTATGATTCTAAGTCACGGATCCCCACAAATTTACCAAGTGCAGCTCACTGTTTGGAGCCAGGTACGGAATCTAACCACTGTTCCTATTATGTTAATTGCTGATAATTCAGCCTACCATTTCAGTCTACCAAATTATTTTTAATTCAGGAATCTGTTATCAGAAGTATCAACCAGAAAAACACACCATCAATACATCAAATATTTCTGCTCATCATGTCTTCCTTGATGCCAGTGGTAAAATGTAAAGGTCTTTGCTGAGGGACAAATGCTGGGCCTGCCAACAGAAACCTTCCTCCAGCAGACATGATCCCATGTAGAACTGTATTTCACCAAAGGTCATGCACACAATCTTGATCTCACTTGATCAGTGTTTGCATGATAGTTTTTGCTCTGCCTATAAGTGTTGTCTTGGGAAGCCCATCAATTCTTAACAACGGAGTTATCCTCTATTTTAATGGAGAAGTTTATGGAAAAAGTTAAGATTTTCCCTTATAGATCAGCTAGAAAGAGCCAAACCCACATGACACTTGGAAAATATCTCTTCACCTCTTTAGGAATTACTGCCCAAAAAATAACACTATAAAAATGGGGCAGGCAGAACTGAATTGGGGTTGTTAAAAAAAAGATGTCCAGTTAGGTTAAATTTGAATTTCAGATAAATAACAAATACTTTTTTTAGTATAAGTATGTCCCAAATAGTACATGAGACATACTCATGCCAAGAAATATACTAAAAGAATTGTAGCATTATTTGCCTCCACTTATATGACCTATGCTCTTGACCACTAATCTAGAATGACTTCCTTCCTTCAACTGGTGAACCCACATGTCTGTCCTCATTCAAAGCAGCAACATCCTGCTCACTGACTGAAATGACTTTTTCAATGTATATATAAGTAAGCACAGAATGTGGCAAGGGGCGCCTGGGTGGCTCAGTCAGTTGAGCGTCCAACTTCGGCTCAGGTCATGACCTCGCGGTCTGGGAGGTCGAGCCCTGTGTCGGGCTCTGTGCTGACAGCTCAGAGTCTGGAGCCTGCTTTGGATTCTGTGTCTCCCTCTCTCTCTGCCCCTGTCCCTCTCATGCTCTGTCTCTCTCTGTGTCAAAAATAAATAAACATTTAAAAAAAAAAAAAAAAAAGAAAGAATGTGGCAGCAGCCTGGACCGCAGACTCTTTATATTCAGCAGACATTGTCTGAACATCCACTCATGGCCAGACTCCACGCTAGGTGGAGGACGACCCCCTGTCCCACGGAACTTCTAAGGCACCTTAACTCCCACAACCAAAGAAACCCTTGATATCCAGTTCTCGTGTCCACATTGTTCACCAGACTGCCTGACTTCGGTTCATGCCCAGAGCATCAAGGGCTGAACCACTGAGGCATTTTGCAAGGTGGAAGGTGGAGTGCGTGTTCCAATCTTTCCCAGAGCAGATGTCTGTGTTTAGCACTGGAAAGTCGAATTCTCCACATTTACCAAAGACTACAACCATTTTTTTTTCTTTTGTTTTCTTTTCTTTTGTTATTAGACATGGTTTCAAAGCAGATTATTAATATGGTTTTCTAGTTACCTTCAATTACATCATGAGAAGATGCTATAGGGGGGAGTGAGATAAATGAGGCTAGGTACCCCTTCTAGCGCAGGAGGCGAGGACAACCTAAGTATAAGCAAGCCAGAAACAGGTTTCCCAGGCAGAATCACATGGATAATTACCTAATCACAAGAATCTAAGATTATTCCCCAGGGGACCTTTCAGAGGAGCAAATGAGGCCTTCTTTGTTTGGAATTCTCTTTGGTAGAGCATTCAGCCTCTTTGTTAATAGACACAGAACTGTTTTCTGAGAACCAGCAAGACTTGTATCTGGGGGGAACGACAAAGCCAGAGGCCTAATATTATAGGCTTCAGGTAAACGCAAGCTTTAAGCCACAGAATTTTAATCTAATTTGGGAACAGGAGTGATTTATGTCCTCCCTGATAGGTCATCATTTCCTGAAAAGGAAATGGAAGGGGGGGGGGGGTGTTTTATCCTCACTGCCCTTCTTACCTAGGGTGAATTTGGACATTGATTTATGTAGGCATCTCCAAAGCTCCATAGCATTAATTTTAAGTGCTCAATTGAAAATGATATATTTGATGGCATAACTGCTCAGAATCCTAAGAACACAGTTACATGTTTATTAAAGGATAATTACAAACTCCTACACACAAAGAGAGTAGTTGGGGAGTTCTTTGTGAAACTATGGCTCTGAAGAGATTCCTAAGTGTAATAAATTATTTGTTAAAAAGTACATACATTGGACGCATGAGAAGGAAATCTATATCTGTGACATCCCCTGTACCAGCTATAGAACCACTTCAAAATGGAAAACACCCAAATGTGACTCATATTTAACACACCTGTGTTTAATATAATGCATATAAAGTGCTCACAAAGTGCCTGGCATGTGTTAAATGTTAGCTATCAAGCTATTACAGTATTTAAAAAGACAGGGTGCCAGCCAGACACAAAAGACAGAATGCTGTATGACTACATCTACATCAAGTTCCGAACAGGCAAACTAATCCATACTGTTGACAGTCAGAAGACTGTTAGCCTTCTGGAACAGTGGCTGGGAAGGCACAGGGGCTTCCAGGGGCTGGCCCTGCTATTCCTCTGGGTTCTGGTTACATGTGTGTGTTCTGTTTGTAAACACTCATCTAGCTGCAGATTTGTGACTTCTACACTTTATGTATACTTCAGGAAAATGGTTGGAAACATAGCGTCAACCTGATTCAAGTTATAACATAAACATTTCTTGAAGGTGATCCAATAATTGTAAAAATACACACGATGGTTCCAAAAATGCATAATGAACACCATCCACACCACTAAAGCTCAGAAATCTCTGAGAGAGCAAGTGCCTTGCAAGCACTGATCAAACATGATGCTATCTATTTTGGTAATATTTAACCCAGACCAATATTGTGAGAGAACTCTTTGCATTCCAATGTCAGAAAAATAGAGGCTTTAGGGGCACCTGGGTGGTTCAGTCCATTAAGAGTCCGACTCTTGGTTTTGGCTCAGATCATGATCTCATGGTTCGTGGGTTCGAGCCCCATATCGGGCTCTGCGCTGACAGCATGGAGCCTGCTTGGGATTCTCTCTCTCTCTCTCTCTCTCTCTCTCTCTCTCTCTCTCTGCCCCTCCCCTACTCACACTATTTCTCTCTCTCAAAATAAATAAATAAAACTTTAAAAACAAAAATCAAATAAATGAAAAACATAGAGAGGCTTGATTAATAAATAGAAGAGTGGACACAAGAGAAGAAGACAAAGGGGATGCCTGGGTGGCTCAGTCAGTTAAACGTCGAACTTCAGCTCAGGTCATGATCTCATGGTCTGTGAGTTCGAGCCCCACATCCGGCTCAGTGCTGACAGCTCAGAGCCTGGAGCCTGCTTCGGATTCTGTGTCCCGCTCTCTCTCTGCCCCACCCCTGCTTGTGCTCTGTCTGTCTCTGTCTTTCAAAAACGAATAAACATAAAAAGTTAAAAAAAAAAAAAGAGAGAGAAGACAAAGGGTTTCAGTTAATCTGAGTAACACAGTGTTCATCCCAATCACCAACCATTCCAGTGATTTCCAAGTAAATGTCAGATATAATAAAAAGTGTAAGCTCTTTATAAATCTTCCATTACTTCAGGATTTAAAAAATAATAAAGGAGTTCGACCATTCAAATCTGTGAATTACTGAAACCTGAGGAGTTTTTAAAGGACCTATAAAACTCTCCTCTGGGACAGTTTTTATTTATGTAGGAAACACCTAATTCTCAAGACAAGGTATTATGATGAATGCAAATGAAAATAACAATATTCCATGTTGATAGTTTCCAGAGCTGGTGAGGTTGTGGGGACAAGAACACTTTTAAATGCTCTCAGTGGCAGGATGAATTGGTAAGACCTTTGGGAAGGCAATTTGGTAGTATCTGTCAAAATTTTAAATGAGCCCATCTTCAATGCAGTGATACCATTTCTAGAATTCAATCCTACATTCAATGGGTCTGTGTGAAGACGTCATTTTTGCAACACTTATAAGAGTGGAAAACTAGATGCAACCTCGATGCCCATCAGTTAGGGAAGTGGCCACTCATCAAACCATCAAAAACCTTAGGCAGATCTCCCTCCCTCCCACCTCGCCCCCCTCCCTGACATACACACAAGAGAAAATGGGAAAATGGCAGACCAGTACTAACAGTATAAATGGTACGATCACATGGAAAAAATATTTTTGTATCTGCTTGTATATAGCTTGATAAACATCTAGAAGGAAACATACCAAATTATTTATAGTGGTTACCCCTTTTCTGGTACAATGGAAGTGACAGAGTAGAAACTTTCAGGTTTTAATTTTTTCACTTCCTTACTATTTTTTTTCAAAGCATATACAGCATTTATAATTACAGAAACTAAGACACCTAGAAAGAGGGAAAATGAAAGAATAATTTTGGTTTGAAAAGAAACAAAATCTATGTAGTGCTGGCACCTATCTTTAGAAATAAGCAGAGTCGGAGAAGCTCTGAATTGTCCTGTCCCGATGAGGGGTAAACTAAGTAGAAAAGCAACACAACATTGAAACTAAGGGTGTAGTTTTGAAAGCATCTACCCTGTCTCTGTGGGGACTGCCAACAGCCCCTTGCTTTGTGATTTAGCTCATCCCTTCATCTTCCTCCTTTGGCTTTCTTTGGAAGCTACCGCCACACCACAGTTGTGGTCCTAGGCAACCATAATTCCTGTGAGCACCCGATAAGACAGGTTTGCATTTCTCCCAGGTCTCTGCTTTCTTGGCCCTTATTAGCTTCTCTGGGACCATGCTCCCAGATCTTGGGGTCCCTGTGAGTTCCAAGGATATACTAAGCCAGCAGCCCATACCTTCCCATTCTTTCCCATAGAGCTTCTTTGGTGCATTGATAAGCTGCCTGGTGTTGCTACAGGGTTCCCATATTCCTGTCTTCTTTTACAGAAAATTCCATGAGAGCTGGTCAGACCCCAGCCTTCCACCCATTTGCTCCAGAGACTCTCCTAACCCCACCCCTAAATAAAACTGCTCATTCCTTCTTTTGCACCTTCCACTGTTCTCCATGCCACCTCTGTCACTTTACTCCGAGCACTGCATTTTACGTTGTCTATGCTGTGGAAGAAATCCATTATCTACACCCAGATTGAATCTTGGTTCTACCATTTACTAACCACGATTTTATTTCTTTCCATCTACAAACTGCTATCAATTTTAGGACTAACCTCAAAGGGCTGCTGCAAGGATTACATTAATAATCCTTAGTGGCACAATAAAATTGCTTAGTGCCCCTGTATGTAGTAAGGATGGATAAATGTAAATGATTGTTAGAACCACATGCCTCCATAACTAGACTATGAGCTTATCAGCAATTTTATCTCACAGCCCCCACATGTAAAAACAATAACCACTCTTTTGAAAGGGCTCAAACGTTGTTTATGAAGAATCAATTAGTTCTCTTGATGTTCAGTGACTCATTATTGCATACAGAAATGTAGAGAAACGTCATTAGCACTGATCCCTCATTCATTGGTCCTCTGTTGTGTGCTAGAGAGTGTGTCTGTGCTGAGAACTGAATGGTGAGTAACCGAGGCACGGTCTCTTCTGTATTATCACTCAGAGTCTAGACAGGAACCAGAGACATAACCAGGAAGTTGAAGTACAGTATGGTAAGAGATTTGATGGGGAAAATATCAGGCCTAGGAGAGAAAACACTAAGGGATAAATTCTAAGCTGAAATTTAAAATATAAATGGGAATTTCCCAGAGAAAGAAGAAGGAAAAATTACTGGAAGAGGGAAGACCATATTTGAAGACTCCTTACCTGTTTTTGGTCATCTGAACATCCAAATCTTGACTGTTAGGCAGGCAGTGTCTACTCATATGAGGAATCCTTATATGATTTCAACTAAGAGGCTTTATGAAGATGGTAGAACATTGGCTGAAAATAGTTCAAGTTATACTTTCTGTGGAAGACTGAATTTCCCCAAAAGTGCTGCCACCATATATCGCATCTATAATGCTCTTCATATAACGTGAATTACAGTGACGTGCCTCTTGTCTTTGCATCCCCTTGAACCTCAGTGGAACTTTTCACTGCCCCAACCACTGTAAAATATGGTACTTCCATCTACCTTGCTATTGAGATGCTCCCTGTTGGCACCAGCCACCATACTATAAGGAAGCCCATGCAGCCACATGTGGGCGTTCTGGCCAAGAGCCAGCATCAACCAACCCCCCAGACACATTAAGGAACAAATCTTAAATGACTCAAGCTTCTGGTTGTTGAGTGACTCCAGCCTCCAAGCTGCTGCAGCTGACACAGTGAAAAACAGAGATGAACAGTCCCCATCGACCCTCCCAAACTGCATATTCATGAGTAAAATAAATGAGTGTTATTGCTTTAAGCCACTACATTGGTAGTTGTTTGCTATACAAGTATAACTAGACACTGGTATAAAAGCATAGCAGGGTACATCGCAGTCATTAGTGGATGGGTGACGACCCTTCACCAACAAAGCTAAGATGAGAACTCAGGTTTGGTTGGAGTCGTCCTGCCCATCCCTCAGATTTCAGAGAGGTCGAATTGACTATAGCTACAAATATGGAGAGCAGCAGAGTTGGAATTCTTACCTAGCTTAGTCTCCAAAACTCATGTGCCTAAAGAGCTAAGAGATTTGGCCTCCATCTAGTGATCTAGTGATTGTTGCCTTCACTAGTGACCTAGACTTCTACAGAAAGAGTCAAGCCCAAAGCCAAGGATAAGCTTTATGGTACAGGGAAGAATGTGGGGACATTATTTCTAAGAATAGTGTTGAGAACCAAAGCGCAAGTCAGAACAGGCTTAGAGTGGTTTGGGGCAAGTTTTATTATCCAAATCAGTGTTCCCAATAAGGACCCCTAAAGTTAGTAGGAAGTGGGGTGTGAAAACAGTTTAATACCTTTAAAGGCATCCTGAAAGGGTCAGCAAACTATGGTTCGCTGGGCAAATCTGACCCACAGGCTTTCTCTAAAAAAGAAAGGTTTATTGGCACACAGCCACACCCACTCATTTACATATTGTCCATGGCTGTTTTTGTACTACAATGGCATGGAGTTGAAGAGTTGCACCACAGACCATATGGCCTTCAAAGCCTCTAATATTTATTATCCAACCCTTCAAAGAAAAAGTTAGCAACCCCTGTCACAGTGGAATGTATCTATTTACCCAAGATAAAGTTGCACAGTCTAATTAAAATGTCTTTTCATTTATTTATTTATTTTTTTTATTGTTGTCTGGAATTCTACCAACTCTCCTGCTGGTTATCCTGTGTCGATCAGAGGCTCTGGTTGGCAGTTCTGCAAGTCTTTGTTGAATTTTTTAAAATGAGAAAACTCATTATTACCTAACAAAAGGAGTTTGTAGACAGAATGTTCCAACAGATGGATTCCAGGGAGAAAACAGGGGGAAAAAAAAAAAAAGTAAGACAAGTCCTTGGTGGTAAAGAGCTTGGAGACAATGAATCTGGAAATTACAGGATTGAAGTGACAGGCAGAGAGATACCAAGGACAGACATTGGTTTGTCTCATGTAGAGGTTATAGACTGAAGGCCTGCGGGCCATATCTGGCTCGTTGACATGTTTTGTTTCCCTTAATATAGAGCCAATATTTAAATATACTGTGTACTTGTTGGCAGGCAGTTAAGGCTAGCTGGCCCAACACCCATTCCTAACTCCCTTCTGCCTGGCCTGGCTTCCACGACAGCTGAGGGGGTAAATACTTTCCGAGCCTAGGGTGCAGGTAGGGTGACCACCTGATCTGTCCTCGTCAGTGAGACTTAGGCAGAACTCTGTCAGGCATTTCCATGGCCAGTGTTGGCTTGCCTGATTAAAGAGTGGCACTGCCTTTTTTCCTTCTTCCTACCTTGAACACACACAATGCACGGTTTATTTCCAGCTCTCACTGATAAATGGGTGCATCAAGCAACAATGGGTCTACACTCCCATCTGGCAATTATTTGCAGGAACAGGGAGTAAATGCTCCCCTTTAAACACCGGCTGTGGGTACTGGGTGGTCACAGTTGCACTGGGCCTTTTTAAAAATTTTATGTTAGCACTTCTCTCTTTGATAAGGAGCTCAGGAGCTGTTGGGTATTACTGAGAGCAGACAGAAGCAGCACCCAGGAGGATCAGGGTCTCTGGTGAGCTCTGCCCTCCCGCATCCTCTCGACAAGGGGAATCATACAGCACCCCGTCTGCACTTCATGGTGAAGAAAGCTAGGATCTCTTAAGATGATTAAAGAATGAAAAATAGAGACTGCACAATCCACCCACTTGAGCAATCAGAGTATTATTCTTACATGGTGCTAAAGTCTCCTGGGAACTGTTTTTTAAGTAAAAAAAAAAAAAGGAATATCTCTTTTTTTTTTTTCAGATATGTATCAATGAGTGTCTCCAAAGTGCTTTAAAAACAAAAATTACCAGCTTTAACGAGGGGGTAATAACAGCACTAAGAACATCTGAGACAGTTCGTCCCTAATAAAATTCTAAATGTTAGCTAGTTCCATTACTCAAAGCTTTCACTCGGCACACACATTATTTATTATATCATTATGCATTCTGCAAAGCACTGGCCATGGTGACTTAAAAGAGGTGGTGCTATTGTACAGGAAACCTCACATTCCATATTGATAACGGTAACTCACCCGCTTTCCCGGTGTTCTCCGGGTTTATGTTAAAAGCTCTAAAAGTAGGCAGATGGCGGCTTTTCTTAAGGTGCTGGAATAACCTCAGGACCCCATTGACAATGCAGGATCGGACGTAATGGCTCCAACTACTGAAGTGGTATTGCAGAAGTGAAAATCACAGCGAAATGCACAGCAGCTGAGAAAAAGCCAACATACTACCACCGCGGCTGCCACCTGAATAAACACTGTTTTGATTGTTCCCCCCTGGAACCACTCAATTGCTAGATGGATTGTATCCTAATTCTAAACTTGTTTTGTCTTTTTTTTACTTATTTATTTATTTATTTATTTATTTATTTATTTATTTATTTGAGAGGCAGAGAGAGAGAAAGAGAGAGAGAAAACATGAGCCAGGGAGTGGCAGAGGGACAGGAAGACACAGAATCCAAAGCAGGCTCCAGGCTCCGAGCTGTCAGCACAGAACCCAACGCGGAGCTTGAACTCACAAACCATGACATCATGCCCTGGGCCGAAGTTGGATGCTTAACTGACTGAGCCATCCAGGTGCCCTAACTTGTTTTTGTTTTTAAATAATGGTGACTTTGGGGCGCCTGGGTGGCGCAGTCGGTTAAGCGTCCGACTTCAGCCAGGTCACGATCTCACGGTCCGTGGGTTCGAGCCCCGCGTCGGGCTCTGGGCTGATGGCCCAGCGCCTGGAGCCTGTTTCCGATTCTGTGTCTCCCTCTCTCTCTGCCCCTCCCCCGTTCATGCTCTGTCTCGCTCTGTCCCAAAAATAAATAAAAAACGTTTTAAAAAATAAATAAATAAATAAATAAATAAATAAATAAATAAATAAATAAATAATGGTGACTTTGATACACTGGGTGGAGGGGATGGTGTGGGGTTTTACGTTGTTTTGGAACGAAGGAGTCAGCAACTCTGCATTTTGTCCTAAAGCAACCATGTAGAAGGTAAGTCCTTCATCATTACCTTCTGTTTCGCTAAACGTGATCATCATCTTACAGAAACATTGTAGATAACTAGTTTCTCTAAGAAATGACTTATTTAGCCCTCCATCAACTTTGGTTCAATATAAGAATCTCTGATTCATGATTTATTTACCTATTAACAGTTCTTAGAAGTTCTGAGAAGCCAGCTGCCAGATACCTCAAGTCTACGGAACAAAAACCACTGCCTTTGGGGCCCAGATTAAGGGACTCTGTGATCACTTGCAAGGAAGAATGGTTCGAACTGCAGAACTACAATTCCAGTCTCCAACCCGTGATTTTTCTCTTGATCTTTAATTACAACAAATCATTTCCAATGCAATTAATAAAGACTGTTGTCTATGTCATAGAAGCAACAGAGAAGCAAAGTAAAAGGGGGGTGGAAGCCCAAATATTTATTAAGCACCTACCCTCTCCATGCTCCAGGCTTTTTCCCCAGAGTTCCCCATATGTTTATCTCAATAAATCACCGTGGCTAGTGTGATAAGTAGGTTTTTAAAACTGTGGAAACTGAGTCTCAAGGGAGCAAGTGAATCTGTGGTGTGTGTGATGTCCCATTAGATCACACAGACTCAAGGGACATGCCAGGGTGGGACTCCACTCTATGACACGCAGGAGAGTTGGCTTTTGCCGGAAAGCTTCCAGAGAGAGACTTAGCTCTTCAGTGTTCTTGTCCAGCTTCATCCCTTTATAAAGCGTCAAGAACAACAGCAACAAGCAACTACAGTCATGGACTGAACCCTTGCTGTAAATCAGACATGATCTGAAGTGTGCTACATATGCCAGTCCTTACACCAACTTTATCCACCTGCCGATTCATTCACGCACGTAACAAATGTTCATTAGCTCCCACCTTGTGCCAGACACTGAGGAGCATGGGGGATGCTCATGGGACAGACATTATTATCCTCTTTTTACATATAAGGAAACAAAAGCTCATAAAGATAAACTCCAAATTATAGAGCCTGGCACAAACTGACTAGTGATTCACCAAACAGATGTTTTCGGGCACGTGGCTGGACGAACTTTCCAGCCTCTCTTAGGTCAGGTCCCTCTGCACAGGAGTGGTGTTCCCTGCTACCAGGCCTGAATCATAAAACATTTCATGGGCAGTTCTCTTGAGAGCAAGAAATAAACTTCTAGTGGGGCGCCTGGGTGGCTCAGTCAGTTGAGCGTCCGACTTCAGCTCAGGTCAGGATCTCGTGATCTCACGGTCCGTGAGTTCAAGCCCCGCGTCAGGCTCTGGGCTGATGGCTCAGAGCCTAGAGCCTGCTTCCGATTCTGTGTCTCCCTCTCTCTCTGCTCCTCCCCCGTTCATGCTCTGTCTCTCTCTCTGTCTCAAAAATAAATAAACGATAAAAAAAAAATTTAAAAATAAAAAAAAAGAAGTAAACTTCTAGTCAGTAAGCTGCTGGGTTTTGGAGGCTTATCTGTTATAGCAGCATGCATTATCTAATACATACAGTTAGCAGAGGGTAAGGCCCGGAATTCGATCCAAACCTGTATGATCTGGGGCTTGTGTTCTAGGATTGGTGGGGACATTGCCCACCTTTCCTTGTCTGCAAGTTGTATATGCTGATCTGAGTTCCACTTCTGGATGGTGAAATGCTTTTCTCATTTCCTCTTCTGTAATGAAGGGCAGAGATTTGAATTCCATTTTCATGTGCCTTCCTTGCCTGCCTGTCCTAGTTCCTTATATGACATAGTTGTCTAGCCAGATAAAATTTAGCTTGCCAGTGGCCTCTGTAAAGTGTGAGGTGGAAAAGCAATGGAGGCAGGGCACCTGGGCGGCTCAGTTGGTTAAGCGTCCGACTCTTGATTTTGGCCCAGTTCATGATCTTGCACTTTGTGGACTTGAGCCCTATGTTGGGCTCTGCACTGACAGTGTGGAGCCTGCTTGGAATTCTCTCTCTCCATCTCTCTCTGCCCCTGCTTTGCTCTCTCTTTCTGTCAAAATAAATAAATAAATTTCTAAAAAGAAATGGAGAAAATCAAAAGAACAAGATTGACAAACTTTTAGCTAGACTGGCCAAGAAAAAAAAAGGTGGTAGGGGGAGAAGACACAGATCACCAAAGTAATACATCAACGCAGAAAAAGCATTTGATAAAATCCAAACATTAATTCATGATAAAAACTCTCAATAAACTTGCAGTAGAAAAGGAACTTCCTTAACATGATAAAGTACATATACAAAAAACCCTGAATCTATCATCATATTTAATGGTATGAATGCTTTCCCTCTCTACTCTCACAGAGCCATAGTCCATCTGAATGACAAATTGACTCTGTCCTGGTGCATGAGGTGACATCTGACCTTGAACCAGGCCAGTACCATCAGTTTATTTGGTCTCCTTTAGCCATGGAGCTGATTCATGGAGATACACATGACCCATGTTGATAAAAGTGAATTTTATTCTGGGGGGGAATAGATCCTCTCTCCCTTGCAAAGGCTGTGGAGATAGAGCTTGGGCCTGGAAATACAGGAAGCTATTTTGACTGTCAAAACAAAACAAATCAAAACAAACAAACACACACACAAACAAACAATCCCCCCCCAAAAAAAAAAACCAAAAAGTGAAGAGAATGGAACCAACGTAGAAGAAAGCCAAGCAGAGAGATGAAGAGAAGAGAAAGTCCTAGTGATAGGTGGTATGTGAATGTAAATGCCCAGCCAGTCTGGAGGCCAGGACTGTTCACAGACTTCTCACATACACAAACCACAACACACCCTTTTGCCTTGACCAATTTTAACTGAGTTTCTGGCATTTACAATGGAAAAAGTCCTGAGTAATACAGGGGTTGTGAACCAATCCAGCTGTCATTCTTCCTTGATTTTGACATTAGCCTTTGAAGGATCTCACTATTATCCTCATAGAATTTACAGAGTCCTTTTATAACGGCCCCACCCCCCTACCTTTGAATCTAAGTCCTAATAGAACCGGGCTATTTACATTTTGTTTTCTAGTGTACCCCCAGTGCCCAGCACACAGTAGGTATTCAGTCAATATTTTCCAAATGAATAGAAATTTATGGATGGAGAGATGGATGGAGAAATGGTGACCAATGGATAGATCTGTTCAGAGTTTTACTAAGATTTAAGTTCATCTTCATGGTCTTTGATTTCCAGAACTTACATTCTCTTTCAAAAATGTTGGCCTTGCGCATCTCTTATCCACTCACGTGTCTCTTCTCCATGATGCCTCAAAAATTACAGAAATTGTTGCTGAGATTGTAATCACAATGTTCTCAGTGTCCTCTGTGAGAGATAATTCATCTAGTCCTGTAGATGTGAACTCGCTTAAATCAATAGGATGCACTTTTATCATCTTCTCGACTATCTTGGACTCCAATTTTCTCCTATTTATATTTTTCAACCCTTTTATGAGGTGATGATTATTTTCTTTGGTCATAAAAATGGAGGTAACCTGAGCCTGCGTGGTTCTGAGTTTACTCTGTCATCTTTTACCAGGGAACCGTCTGCTGGACAGCAGGTCTGCGCACAATTGCCTGGACAAACCTATTTCTACTGTCTTTGGCTTATTTGAAGCTTACAGTTGTCAAGAAGTTTTAGGCACCTATGCAGTTATGATGGGTCGTGCTCCTCATATACACCTCAGTTTATTTTATATGCTGTCTTTTAAACCAAGTTTATTAAAGAATTCCGTATTTTGTCACCACATACCTCTGGGGATATATGTTCTCTCTCTTTCTCCTTTCTCAATGATCTTGCAGGGTTTTGCAATTCTATAATCAGAATTTCCCTTTGAAGAACGATTGTTTCTTCTGTTGCTGTGCTGTGTTGGTGTATCCAGTTGTTAAAAATGTCTACTTTTTTCTCTGTGTTTGAGCTGAAACATTCTTCCCCCAAACCGGGCACCTGTCTGGCTTAAGCCTACATGCCCTTCTGGTGGACTTACTACCATGAGACCAGCATGGTCATGTCCTTCCATGGACCCATCGACCCCATGGTATCGTCTAGCCCCCCTACAGTTAATGTGGCCTGTTCCTCCCTCCCATTTGTGAGTCTTCCTTCCATTTACCTTCTCTGATGACACCAGACATTCAGCCTACCTTCCTCACTGACCCCGCTCCCCATAAGTTACTGTTGTTCCGTCATATTGGTTTGGAGACAAAGGCCCCGCGCTCTCATCTGCCCCCTCATACTTCTCAGTAATCACCTTTACGGTGAGTGGCCGTGTGAGTGCATATGGGAGCTTTCCAGCTCTTCAGTCTTTGAATATTTCCACATATTTCAGTCTGCTACATGTTAATCAGAACTATGGCAAATACAATTTTGTCTAAGAAAAACCCAAATGTGTCACATAAGAATGCAGAGATATAAATTCTATGTATTTTGCAACCATCTTCCACTGGGGAAAGATTCTCTAAGCCTCCTGCCTTCTTAATTCATAAATAAAATTAAGAGATATGACAATCACATATTTCAACAAGTGTAAAAATGCTGACAACATCACTAAATATGCTACCAGGCTTTGTGTGTGTGTATCTATCATGGTGTTTTCAGAGTCTTCCTTTTATTTGAATTATTTGTACCCGAATCTCTCACCGACTATACTGAGCTCCTTGGAGCCCACGGATTAATTTCTTTCTGCATTCCCTAATGTTCTGCATGCCCTAATGTTCTGCACTCTCGAATGTGGTCATGTATGTGGAAGATAATCAATACATGTTTATCCCATGGAGCTGAACTTTGAACTCTACATGAAATCATAAGAGCATAAAAAGGAATACACCGTCTGGAGGCATTTAAACGTTGTCATCTACCCAGAAACGTCTGATGTATTAAATGCGAATGACTTTAAAGTACTAATTAAAACAGTCAAAAAGGCTTCTGCTCAGAAATGTTTTGAGCATGTCCCTTGAAGCCCAGACTGTTTCCTTCATCTTATCATTCAGATGGGTCTTCCAGTAGTTAATTGGCATTCAAGAGGCCGTGATATATCAGTTCCCCTCTGATGATCTCCTATGGTAAAAAATGGAGAGCAGTGAAACGTGCCCATTTTTTAGAGTGTGTCTATCAGAAGGTACCTTAAAGTGGTTCATAAGAACTGAATGATCCAAGGGTAGAATCAACTTGACAAGGAGCTGTACAACCACCCCATCTGGGACAGACAAGCATCAAAACTCACATGACTACCTTCTGCAGAAGTGTCACCTTGGAGCAGGTGTCATCCCAGCACATAGCTCTTGCACCCACCTGAACAGGCCCTGCCATTTAGGAGGGTGTTTTAAATGCTGTGCACCCTCTGTCCCCAGTGTCGACCTGGCAACTCTAAGATTTTTCACTGCTGACTGCAGCTCCCCGCGGGTCCCTGTATTTCAGCAGAGAGTAAAACGATCCCTGTATATCACTTTGATAAGTTTGTAAAGCACTCTGCCATCTTTGAGCAGGAAGCTGCTCAAGAAAGATACCTTCGTTACAGTTTACAAAACCATTTCCAAAATGTGCTGCTTCGGCCCTCAGACTCAATTCAGAAATAGAAGCCTGTAAAACTTATCCAGAGAACCATTGTCAAAAGAGACATTCGCCCCCGCCCCGCACCCTATAACTGGAGGCCACGCTTTCGTGTGTTACATTAGACTAGTCCGATATTAAATCTATATCCTAAGACTATCTTAATTGGCCATAAAAAGGACAATTGAAAACACAGGATTTGATCACTGCACATACAACACTCGTGCAATAACCACCAAATTAAGCCATTTTGCAGGAAGCATCCAGGCCTGAGTTCTATTTAAGCTGTCTCAGAGTTACATTTCATCATCCAGTTTCAAGAAGGCAACAGGGTATTAAGTCGATTAGGATTCAGTGAAAGTTTAGACCATTGCACACTGTGCAAATTTAACATTTGCTTCCATCCAGCATTCTTGATAAGGGAAGGAGAGAAAGACATTTTACACATTTTCTGAGGATTAAAGTCGCACTTGCCCACTGCTCACGGTGACACCTTTTGGTGTCACTGGATTTAACGATGTTATAAATAATGAGTTAAACAAATTTGGAGAGTCTGATTAATGAACTAGGGGACCATTTTGTAATAGAGAACACTGATGTCTAAATGGAGCGTGTAACTTCCACATTCTCTGCTCTCACAAGTCATAGATTCCAGGACGGCAGAGCCCCATCCCCCTCTGCACACTCAGAAGCAGAATTCACTTCCGCCAGGACCAGTTCTGAGCAAGCTTCGGGATGGGAGCCTTGCCTTCAAAACTCATTACAACTTCCATTTCTTTGCTGTTCCTTTTGGAAATATTTTCATCGGTTGAAGAAGTCAGACTTGCTAACCACTGGTAAGTGCCTGGGTCTGTTTAGACAGAACAGTACTGGCAGGAATCATGGTTAAGACACTTGCAGGCAACTGAGTTGAAAAAAAAGGCGGGGGGGGGCAATTTTGCTATTGACTAGTTGGGCAGCAAGGGACAATTTGCTTAAAATTGCTGAATCTCAGGCTCCTCCTCTCCCAAAGACATTGTTGTGAAGGCTACGTGGCTTAAGGGATTACATGGGGCACACCGTTCTGAACACATCTTATGCATTATTATCATTACTAATAAGTGGGCCATGGTGGGGGACCGCACAGGTGGTGGTATAAGTTGTACCAGGCAGAAGCCTGCTCTGGAATCTAATCTCGACTCTAGCAAGAACCTGCCAAGTCACGGGTAGAAAAGAGGCAGCGGCTAAATTCTGACTTTATAGTTCTTGTAACCCTTCCCTGGCATTCCACTCCTATCCTTGTCCTGACCATATCACTACTCTTTTTTATTTTTATTTTCTTTTTAAAGACATAATTCTTTTAGAGCAATTTTAGGTTCATAGCAAAATTATGTGCCTTGTGTAGGCACAAGATTTCCCATATGCCTTCTGCCCCAATACATATATCGTGCCCCGCCCCGTTCCCAACTCCCCCTGCCCCTAGAGAGGTATGTTTGTTATAAGCGCTGAACCAACATGGATACATATAATCACCCAAAGTCCAGAGTCCACCTTAGGGTTCACTCTTGGTGTTGTACACTATATGGGTTTGGACAAACATCCATCACTGTGGTATCATACAGAGTATTTTCACTGCCCTAAAAATCCCCTGTGCTTTGTCTACTCATCCTTCTCTCCCCACCAAGCCCTGTAACTGCTGATTTTTTTCACTGTCTCTCAAGTTTTGCCTTCTCGGGAATGTCATAGACTTGGAATGACACAGTACATAGCCTTTTCAGATTGGCTTTTGTCCCTGAGTGATATACATGTAAGTTTCCTCCATGTTTTTTCGTGGCTTGGTGGCTCATTTATTTTTAGTGTTAAATAATATTTCTTGGTCTGGATGTGCCCCAGTTTATTTATCCAGTCACCTATTGAAGGGCATCTCAGTTGCTTCCAACTTTTGGCAAGTATGAATAAAACTGCTGTAAACATCCACATTCAGGCTTTCATGTGGACCTAAGTTTTCAACTCCTCTGGGTAAATATGAAAGAGCGTGGCTGCTGGATTTCATGGGAAGAGAATGTTTAGATGAGTCATTGTTCTTCCAATGCTGCACTGCCTCCTCTAGCTTATGCTTTGCCAGCTTTTTTTTTTTTAAGTTTATTTATTTATTTTGAGAGAGAGAGAAAGAGAGAGAGAGTGAGCGTACAAGCAGAGGAGGGGCAGAAAGAGAGGAAGAGAGAGAATCTCAAGCTGGCTCTGCAGTGTCATCACAGAGCTTGACACACAGCCTGAACTCACAAACTATGAGATTATGTCTTGAGATGAAATCACGAGTTGGATACTTAACTGACTGAACAACCCAGGTGCCCCACCAGCTTTATTGATTGATTGATTGATTGCAAGAGAGAGAGAGAGAGACAGAGAGAGACAGAGAGAGAGAAGGAGAGAGAGAAAGAGAGAGAGAGGAGAGAAAGAATTCCAAGCAGGCTCCACACTGTGAGTGAGGAGACTGACTTGGGGCTTGAACCCATGAACCATGAGATCATGATCTGAGTCAAAACCAAGAGTCAGTCATAAAACCGACTGAGACACCTAGGTGCCCCTGCCAGCTTTTAAACAAAGACTGACAGCAAGGTGGGGTATAAATCCCCCAGGGCTCCCTTGCCCCTTGGGTAGAATATCTTTGAACTTGCTTTAGGCACTTTCTTAGTGTTCCCCTTAAAGACTGGGCTCCATTGGCCCCCACTGGCTACCATCTTATGAGCTTCACTAGCTAGTTGCCTTCCCTTCCCTGTGTCAATCTTCCACCTGTAGCTTCCCCATCTCCCAAATAAATAACTGCCCTTGAACCCTTATGTTGGGGTCTGCTCATGGGAGGGCTGCCCATCCTCAAAGCTCCCCTCCCATCCACAGCCTCACTCATCACACAGTGTTTTTGTCAACCCTAATATCTTGTGCCTTGGTTTACCTGCTCTGCCGGCCAGGGCAGTACTGCCACTTTTAGACCTGTTTCCCCCCTGACTACCTCATGAACTTTGTTCACAGATGGCTATAATAGTGAAGACCTCAATTTTCCCCCTGTCCCCTTTATTACAGCCCTGGGGGTGGCAGGGGGAGTCAGGGGGCAGACCTATAGTGGGGAAAGAAAAGCTCTAAGTGCATGGGGTCAAGGCACAGTATGTGGCTAGAAAAACATGTGCATCTGTCTGAATATCCATGGATGTGTGGGATTAGCCAGCAACACACACATCTCCCCAGATATCAAAATACTCTATGGGACCCCCTCTCTCTTTAGGCCAGCTACCTGCCCTTTGGATAAAAAGGCTAAACTCCAATTCACTTTCTGTCATAAAACACTTTTTGGGCCATTTTAAAGTCTAAGTTCCATTTCTACTGAGGTTTTTTTGTTTGTTTATTTGCTTTGTTATTTGTTTTCAATTAAACCAACATAGACTCAGAGGGTCTCATTCACCAGTGCAGATGATGAGATTCCTCAGCCCTACCTTCAATTTCATGTCTTCTGAATTAGGACTAAATACAGATCTTACAATGCTGAGACAACAAACATTTGAAGAGACATGATTTTTGGGAATCGCTGCCCCTAAATGCAATAATAGAAGATGCGAATTATAGGTGGTTTCTTCCTCCCCGGGGTCGATGAAGTATATCAGCTAAGAGTATTTTAATCAAACTATTTTATTTACTTTCCTATCTTTCATATTAATCACTCATCTACTTCAAAGAATGTTCTGACCTAGCAGAGGATTTTGCACTAGATTCGAAGACCCCCCCAGTTATTTGAGAAGGTGTCGGCCTGTTTGCATTCATTCATGCATCAATTTCATTATCGTCTGGGCCCCACCTATGTGTTGTGGAGACCCACAGAGGTGTTAGGGTGGAGTAGGGTATTTTAATTCAGCTGGCACAAATTCAGTTTCTTTGATGTATGATGGAGGGTTCCAGTCATGTCAATTCCCCACCCTCCATGAGTTTGCTATACAGTTAAGGAAACAACAGGAATGTGAAAAGCCACAAGTTAACACAGAGGTAGGGCGTAGAAAAGTCTCAGAGGAGGGACACAGACAGGACTGGGTTGGGGGGAGCCGGCTGGAGATTTGGGGAGAAGAGTAGAGAAGAAAAGCTGTTCCCCCACGGGTAACCATGGCAACTGCAGGATGGGACCACAAAGAGAGGGCAGGGGCATCTGTGGAACGGGGGTGACAAGAGCTGGGAGGCCCTGTGGGCTGCAGGATGAGGGAGTGGACTGGACACGACTGAGTCACGACTCACAGCACCAAAGATTCAGGAGAAGCATCTTCAAGTCCAGAAAGGCTGGATGAGGCCGGAGTGCTGGGCACAGCTCAGGCTCCAGGACACTGGCTGGTGGGGGCAGCCCCAAGCAAGCTGATGATGGAATGCCCTGGGGAGTTTGGTGGCAAAAATCAGGACTCCGGCGCAGGAGCCTGGAGCATGGGTGTGAGGGGACCCAGGCCCCACAGACGCTGTATGGCAGCGAGTGAGGGGGCACAGGAAGGATGACACTGTCTGAATGCCATGGTTACCGGGTGCCACCCGCGTCATCGTGCCTGAGCATTGCTCCCCGGAGGAACCTCAGAACATCTTTATCATCTGTTTGGGGTTAGCTCACTGAATCCTGACGGCCATCCTTTAGGGTAGGCACCGGTACAACCTTGCTTCCCAGAAAAGCCATGGAGTCGGAGAGGAGGAAGGATTTTTCCAGGACAGTAGAGCAAGCAAGAGCAACGTCCAGGTGCAGATGTGAGCCTCTGCAGTGTTCTTCCAGGTCCCTTTGTCATAAGAGAGGTGAGGCGCGGTGCCGTGGACGTCAGGGACCCATTGCAGCTTTGTGAGGGGGGAGAGGCATGATGGAAGACACAGGGGTCACACCTCGCTGACAGGACAAATCTTCCTGAAAGCTGCCATAGGCCCGGCTCTCCTCTTTTGGCAGAAATGTGTTTTTCTGCACAAATCAAGTTAGGCCGCATGCCTCAATGAGATGTGTAAGCGAATGAAAGCTGCAAAGGGTCTCAGCACTCAGGGAGGCTCTGGGATTCAGTTACAGAGCGCTCGAAGCTCTGATTTTGTTCTCATCTTCTTACGCTTTCCATCAACATAGGATTTCAGGTCCCCCCACCCCAGGGGCCACGGCTGGGAAGTGAGAGACTGGCTTTGTCCTGGCAATGGGGCTGAGCTCTGAGTTTACATCAACCTCAGCAGCTTTCCCCCACTGCTAACTTCTGGTGGAGCGCATACCAGCCTCAAAGAAACTCCCACCCCATTTGCTGCCCCACTGGCTGCACAGGTCAGAGCTGAATAAACTCATCGACTGGGAAGCCTGCAGTATCCTTGGCCCTTGAGGTCAGAATGAACACCCTTGCTGTGCTCTGAAGAAGAATATAGGGCTTTGGAAATCCTACACTCTAATTTAGTACCTCCCAAACCGAAAGGTAATCCTTTTTTGTAGTGTGAATCATACTGGAAATGTGGAGAAAGAAATAACAGTATCACGTGACCAGCAATAAGCACCACTAAACACCTGCATGGCCTGGTTAGTGGTTTGAGACTTGGAGCCTGGGAGCCTTCTTATAGGACAGAACACATTTGCCAGCAGGGATTAGCTTTGAGATTAGAGTTTAATGAAACAATTGCTAACACTGGAGGCATGGGCAAAGGAACCGGCAGACCCCAGGGAGCTCCTGGTTTGTCTGAGGGGGGGACATTTATCTAATAAACCATGAATAAATAATAGAGAGGAGTCTAAAGTCAAGAGATGCAGAGGAGCCAAGGGACAAAAGGTAGGGACTTGATGTATAAGCAGATGCTTAAAAGCAATGTAATGTTTTGACTTTGTCATAGATATTCACTCCCGGAAAATGCTGTCAGTTGTGCAGTAAGAAACATGCACAAGCTGCTCACTGCCGTGGGTATCAGCCGGAAGAGGCTAGGCTATGCGGTAATAACAAAGAACTCTAAATTCTCTGTGACTTTGAACCACAAGGGTTTATTTGTTGCCTACGCCCCATGCCTGTGCAGTCAGCAGTAGGATTCTGAGGATCATAGACACCCAGGGACCCAGGGGACCAAAGTGGCAGCATCTTAAGGGATTAGAAGATTGAGCACCAACAATTACGTGCTTTGGTCTAGAAGTGACATATGCCACTTGCACACACATTTCAGCAGTTGGATCCAGCGACATCGTGATGGCTAACATCAAGAAGGCAGGGGAATACAATCTCCACTTCCAGAAAGTAGAAAAAGGCCAGATACTGATGAACATGAATACAACCACCACATGTGTAATGGCAAAAGTTGGGAAGAAACACCTGATCATCTCATCTGTACATCAGGTGTAAACACACCAACATGAAAGGCCACTATGGGGTTGTTCAGGAGGACTTGAAAATTAAAATGCAAATTGCAGGGGTGCCTGAGTGGTTCAGTCAGTCAAGCACCGGACTTCAGCTCAGGTCATGATCTCGCGGTTCGTGGGTTCGAGCCCCGTGTCGGGCTCTGCACTCACAGCTTAGGGCCTGGAGCCTGCTTCAGATTCTGTGTCTCCCTCTCTCTCTGCCCCTCCCCCACTTGCACTCTGACTCTCTCAAAAATAAATACACATTAAAAAAATTAAAAAATAATAAAATGCAAATTGCAGAAAATTGCACAGAGTAGTATCTCTGTTATGTATAGCTCACCCACATCACAAACCACTATGTATCAACGGACATACATATGTGGATCTAAATGTCCAGAAAAAGCTCTGGAAGGATGGCCATCAAACTAATCATGGCTGTTACCTCTTAAGAGAGGGATATAGTTGCAGGGAGGAAAATGGGACTTCTGTTTGTCTGAATTATTTAAAAATGAAAATGAAATTATATGACTTCTGAAAGTTAAAAAAACATGTGTTTCCAAAAAGAATTTCTCTGTTTCCCAGGGCTGTTGGTTGGGTGGCCCCTGTGCTAACCTGTGGTCCATGTCCATTGCAGAAAGGTGACTGTGAGTGCTTTAGAGCTCCATGAGCTGCACCAGCCATATGGTTAGCAACCCAGTCCATGTGGGTGGAATTTTCATTACTAGCCAGTCCTATTTGGTCCCATGTCTGGCACTTTCTTAAACATTCTGGAATTTTAATTCCACAGGAAGCTACCTCTTCTTTTACATTCTATCTCTTCATCATCTGTGGCAACCATGGGGTAATATCCTGGGAAATGTCAAGGTTCCATATGTTTTTGTTTTCTTTCTTGATTTAAAAACTGGTCTATCTTCCTCTAAATCCTAATTCCTCTTTCTTTGGGATTCTTCTCTAGACTAATGTGGTCCAATAGAATCATGAGCACAATAAATCCAACATATATTTTATCCCCCCCCCCAAAATATATTGTTTTAAATTAAGCAAAATACACAACTTTCTAGATGGGTCTTAGGGCATAAGTCCTGGTGTTTGTCAGACACAAGGGCAAGCCAGTGGGGAAATGGTGTGGACCTGATTGGTGGCCCACAGAAAGAAAGACTGTGTCCATGAGAGACCCTCTAATCTGACTGTAGATCTGGCTTTCAGGTACAGAGATCGAAATTTTACTATTAGGTTGAAATCATGAAAAGTAACTTGGAATACCCACACAACAGAATATTATTCAGTGATTAAAAAGAAATAAGAAATCAGACCAAGAAAAGATACGGAGAAACCTTACATGCAGATTTCTTAGCGAAAGAATCCAGTCTGAAAAGGCTACATACCGTATGACTCTATCACCTTCTGGAAATGAGAAAACTATAGAGGGAGTAAAAAGATCAGTGGTTGTCAGGGGTTTGGGCGAAAGGAGGATGAAAGGGTGGAGCATAGGGGATGTTTAGGGCAGTGAAACTATTCTGTGTGATAACTTTAATGACAGATACATCCTATGACACATTTGTCCAACCCATGGGAAGCTATGAGTGGGGTAGTAGGAGTATAGGGAAACTCTCTACTATTTGCTCAATTTTCTGTAACCCTAAAACTGCTCTAAAAAATGAAGGATATTAATTAAAATGTTTTTCAAAGGAGCTACAATTTTTAAGAGAGGAATTTGGAAGGCTTAGACCATGGTTTGGGTTCAAAGACACACTTTGTCTACTTTGAGGGAAAAATAAATACCCAAAATACTTGTGAAAAATGGGAATGACACAGAGCATGGCCCAGACGTGCTGTGGCAGGAGACACTGAGAGCAGAGTCCTTGAGAGTCCTTGAGAGAAAGGACTCCCTCCTTCCACACTGACCCAAAGGTGCCTACTCCCATCTCTTCCCCTACTTGGAAACAGAAACTCCACAGAGGAAGCACGGATGTTGTCATGGCTTTGACCTCACCATGAACTTTCTTTTATAATTTTGTAAAATAGAAGAAGAAAACTTGCCCCGTATGGAATGTTTTGTTCTTCCTTTTCCAAAGAAAAACATACCACGGGTCCCTGCCGCTCATCCCTGTTAGCAATAGAGATGGACTGAGTGTCTGGACACTTTGTGGCTGAAGCAAGGCTCAGATTTGAGTTGTTGTGTGATTCTGGGGAAAACCACTGTATCTATAAGCATTATCAGTCTTGGTCTATACAATAAAGGGATTACAATTAAAGAGAGGATGGATTATGGGGCGTTAGGGAGGCTAAGGAAGACTTCCGGGAGCCTACTGAAGAGCAAAGAGGAAGGGGACACAGGTAAACACACAGGATGTTTTGCTCTGCTTTCTTTTTTGGCCTTCATTGTGATAAAAATTCCTTTCAAAGAAAGGACTCCACTGTATCAGGTGATCATTGCATCCCATTTCGGTTTCCAAAGTCAACAGTCCACATTAAGTGTCTGAGGAGATTTTGGTGGTAGACGTGACCCACTGAACTTGAGTGACAGACCTCAGGAGGAAATTTAGTGACAGCCATGCCAGGTTGAATAGTGTCCTCCCCCAAATCCATGCCCATCCAGAAACTCAGAATGGGACCTTACTTGGGAAGAAGATCTTTGCAGATATAATTAAAATAAGGTCATACTGGATTAGGGTGGACCCTAAATCCAATGGCTGGTATCCTTATAAAAAGGAGAGGACACAGGGCAAAGAGACAAAAGTCCATGTGAAAACAGATGCAGGGACTGGTGTGATGCCATCTGCGAGACAAAGAATGCACAGGGGGGCGCCTCTGTGGCTCAGTCACTTAAGCTTCCAACTCTTGGTTTTAGCTCAGGTCATGATCTTGCAGTTTGTGAGTTCGAGCCCTGCATCGGTGCTCTGTTCTGACAGCATGGAGCCTGCTTGGTATTCTCTCTCTCCCTCTCTCTCTGCCCCTTCATCACTTGTGCTCACTCTCTCTCAAAATAAATAAACTTAAAAAAAAGAAAAAAAGAACTCCTACAAAGAATGCCAATGATGGCTGGATACCACCAGAAGCTGGGAGAGGAAAAGGAAAGATTATCTCCCAGAGTCTCCACAGAAAGCATGGCCTAGCTGACCCTCCACTGCAGGGTTCCAGAACTGTCAGAGAATACACTTCCATTGTTCTAAGCCATTCAGGTTTGTGGCCATGGGTAGCTGCAGCTCTGGGACACTACAGCTAGCACCTACATGCACTAAGCATTTTCATGTGTGTCCCCCATTTAAATCTTCGCAAAAAGGACCCTGGGGTCACTGCACTTCTCTTTCCCCAGGTCTTTAGCAAGGGAATATCCTTTCAAGATTCTCATTTGTTTAACTCAGGACATGGTAATACCAAATCGTACAGTGCCAATCGGTCTGTGATTGCTTTTGAGGGATTTCCTGCACAAATGGCCAAAGCTTTGATGTAGCTACAAAAAAGGACATCTTGAAGCTGAGAGCTCACATCAGAGAAATGGGGACTAAGGACCAATTCTGTGCTAAATGTACCCTCGTCACTGTCACCTTGGCAGTCTGGTAAGCCACAAGCCCTTGAATATAGAGCTTCTGAAAATATATAAGCCTGAAATGGAACATGGAATCTGCAGGAACTTCTCCACCTGTTTAAGAAAATCCAATGTAAGGGATTCTTTTTCCAGAAATGCTGATGTCGAAAGGTACTTGCTTTCTCCCCTCTCTCTCCCTCTATGTGTGTGTGTGTGCATGTGTGTGTTTCTGTATACATATGACATGCATATATACTCACATATATATATATATATATGCTCATGTGTGTATTTTTATTTTTTAAATATTTTTAAATATTTATTTATTTTTGAGAGACAGAGCACGAGTGGGGAAGGAGCAGAGAGAGAGGGAGACACAGAATCCAAAGCAGGCGCCAGGCTCTGAGCTGTCAGCACAGAGCCCGACGCAGGGCTCGAACTCATGGACTGCAAGATCATTACCTGAGCTGAAGTCAGCGCTTAACCAGCTGAGCCACCCAGGCACCCCTCATATATGTATTTTTAAAACTCAGAGTACATTCTATTTAAATATTTTATGAAAGATAAATTTTGATAGAACCTGGAAAAAGAGGAAGTGAGAAGAGAAAATTGTTCCATCCTGTGCAATGAGGAAGCACAAGCCACATGTGATTACTAAGCACTGGAAATGTGGCTCATCCAAATTGAGATATGAAGGGTAGAATAAATGCACATTGGATTTCAGAGGCTTAATCCATAAAAGTGAAATATCAGTAATTTATTATATAAAATGTGTAGAAATGATAATATGTTAGATATTTAGATAATATTTTAGATGGGTTAAAGTACATCACTCAAGTTAATTTCACCTGGTCTTTTTACTTTATGCCGTTTACACTGTATTTGTGTTGGGACAGCACTGGCCTAAGGGCTATATGGTCTGTGATATATTTAGTCACATTTTGAGCATTTCTGAACATTTTTGCTCAGGGAGTTCTTATTTTCCTGTAGAAGTGTTTTTCAAAAATTTGCTGTTAAGAATTCTCACACATACATACACAGGATTCACTTTGTGATGTTCTAATTTATCTTTTTCTATGGTAACTTTTCCTTTAAAATAACTGTCAGATATAAAGTAAGATTAATTAATATTCATCTTGCTCTTAAGTGTTTATGCATTGCTGTGTGACCTTGGGCAAGTTAATGAGCTTTTCTAGACCCCAGATTATCACCTGTAAAAGAACCTGGTCTACAGATGATCCACACAACAGTGATTCCCAACTTCTTCCTCAGTCTCAACATATCAGATGGTTCTGGAAAAGTGCCATCAGTAACAGCAGTTCCCTGAACTGATGGTGCTGCCTCTGCTTCCTCCCACTTCCCCTGGAGAATCATTGCCATTCCCTCCACAAACTCGGTAAGAAATTTCTAGAGGGTAGAGTCAAGGGTAGTAATTAGAGTTAGAGCCCATAGAATGTTGGAGCTGTTGGAGGAAACCTTAGTTCACCCCGTTCAAATGCTGCACCCCCCTTGGGGGAAGTTAGGACCCAGAAGGAGTAATGACTGCCAGTCAACTCACCCTGCTGGTCAGGACCAGGCTGGCTCTGGTGGACCCTGCCTGCTAGTTAAACTGGCTTCATGGTACATCACGGTCTAACAGGAGGCGAGGCTTGAGCGACATAGAACAGCAGAGCAAAGACCACCATGCACGACTGGCCACACACATATTTCTCCCTTCCGCCCTGAGGCCACCACGTCCTACCAGGAGGTCATTTGTTTCTGCCTTATTTTACCATAAAATGTAAAAGGACAAAGGATTCGGAGAGATGTGAGTTTAAATTGAAAGTCATCATTTCAACCTCCCTGCAGAGAGGAGATTGGAGACTCCTAAGAAGACAGCTGATGGGGGCGGGGGGGGGGGGGGCGGAGGGCAGGGGAGAGGGGAAAATGGGGGATGGGCATGAATAAAGGCACTTGTTGGGATGAGCACTGGGTGTTGTATGTAAGCGGTGAATCACGGGAATCTACCCCAAAACCAAAAGCACACTGTACTCACTGTATGTTAGCCAATCTGACAATAAATTATATTAAAACAAATGAAAAAGAAGGTACACGCAATGACTTTGGGTGCCAAAATGTTCTGAAGCACCAGAATTTCCAAAAACTGTTTACATGCTTCTGAGCCTGGTAAAAATGGCTGATGACTCAGAATGTTCTGTTCCATTTAGACCTGAGGCCTATCAGGGCTAGATAAAGTCACAATTGACAAAGATTTGTATTTATTACGAAAGATGCCAAGTTATATTTAGGTGTCTTTTTTTTTTTTACCTTCAAATCTCACTCTAAATTACTTGTCACCTTTTGAAATATCATAATTAACACCAGTTAATTTGTGTGCTTAAATATTTTAATGACAGGTTATAATTTTAATAGAAAAAGCAATTTAGAAGAAAATCGCAGGATCCTATGGTTTCCAGGAGAGAAGAGAGGAAAAAGGAGAGAGGCTTTGGAGTAGACGGAACCAAGACCTGGGACCCCATTCTGATTCACCACTTCCTACCTGTAGGGTCTTCAGTGATCTATATGACCTCTCCAAACCTTGGTGTTCTTGTTTATGAATCACAGATAATAAGCGAACCTCATTAAGGTGTGCTAAGGACTAGCCCAGGGTTGTTATCATAAGCCCATAAAACACATGATACACCAAAAATGGCCATTATATTTTCTTGAAATGAACCACCACTATAAAGAGAGAAAACATGTTGGAGTCTGCGTTCGAAGTTGAAAGCTCCCAGGGCCACTTAACTGTGAGAAGCATTTTCCAAAGGGTGCCAGGGCGAGGAAGCCAGAATCATTGTAAGAATGAGGAAAGGGCTCAAGCCCTCAGGGTGAGAGGAAGGAAACAGAAGGATGAATAATTGGGAGGCTCAGAATCAGAAATGATTGGATTGGGGGGGTTGCTGAGGGCAAACATTCAGAGACCATGAAGTAGGTCTCCTGCTTCATGTATGGGAGTCCACTGGGGATGGGCAAAACATCTGAAGACCCTTTATAGGGCCAACCACCCATCAAGTCATGTCTGTCCCCAAGTGGAGCAGGCTGACAGGGATGGCCTGGTGTAGATCTCAGCTCGTGGAAACTCATGATTCAATAGGGTGGCCATGCAAAGTCAACCTAACCAAGGTGCTGGGTCGAATGGTTTGCAGTGAAGGTGTCCAGCACTGCTCTTATTGTCGATGCCACACGTGAATCAGTGTCTGCTGTGGGTTATCCTATTAATAATTCAGCAGACAGAGGCTTGAGGGATGGTTTCACCACTTACTGCTCATGTGATTTAAATTCTCTGAGCCTCCCTTTGTCTATAAAGTGAGGCCACCATTACCTTCTTTGTAGGGTTGTTGCGAGGATTAAAAGAAATAATGTATGAAAGGTGCACACTCTGTGCTTACGCTAGAAACAGGATTCAATTGTTGACCTCCATGAAGACAAAGATTAAGATGTTGATTCCATCTCTTGTAGCTCCAAAATGCTTCAATTATGTCCAGACTTCAGACTTCTCATTGGTATGTATTTCAAAACGTGCTGTTAATAGCTCACATCAGATGAACCCCCTCCCTACTGAGCATCCCCCAAGGCAGACAGATGGGTTTCAAAAGTACATCTAGATGGAAATAAAGAAGGCCAGCTAGGTGAAATAGAAAACGAACGAACGAACTAATGAATGAATGAATGAATGAATGAATGAAAACACAATGAATCAATGCCAAGATGGTATGGTACTTTTCCAGCAGGAATGAACATGGCTTTGATTAATGGGTAGGTGAAGTTGGAAGGAGCCAAGCAAGGAAGCACGTGAGGAAAGGGGGGATGGGGAGGTTAAGAAGCTAAACACATTCCAGGTGAAATGAGTAAATAAATCCCAAGGAAAGAATGAAAATGAGAATTAATCAGGAGTGTGCTGAGCCGTGGCACTGCCAGCCACAATCAGAGGGCTTCTTAATTGCTTGTCAAAGACCAATGCATCCTGGCAAAATGATCCTCGAGTAGTGCTGGGACTTCTTTTTCCTAACCTGGCTTCATTTATCATGATTAGAAAACAAGTCAAAATTGATTTCTGTTTATTTTATAAAGCAAATCCCCAGGGAACTCTTCTTCCCAGTAGGTTTGATAATTTTTAGCATCGAAGGGGAATACTCTCAGAACAGAGAGAGTTGTGTTCTATTGGTTTTAAGGGGGTAAGGCATGTGGATGTGTAAAGTTTATGGCTATTATGAAAAATGGCAGTCTCTTAATTTTTTACAAATCACATCAAATCCATCAACACGAGCCTTTTAGTTCTTTCCTACTTTAACCACACTCAGGTATCACCTCACGCCAGTCAGAGTGGCCCAAATGAACAAATCAGGAGACTATAGATGCTGGAGAGGATGTGGAGAAACGGGAACCCTCTTGCACTGTTGGTGGGAATGCAAATTGGTGCAGCCGCTCTGAAAGCAGTGTGGAGGTTCCTCAGAAAATTAAAAATAGACCTACCCTATGACCCAGCAATAGCACTGCTAGGAATCTACCCAAGGGATACAGGAGTACTGATGCATAGGGGCACTTGTACCCCAATGTTCATAGCAGCACTCTCAACAATAGCCAAATTAATGGAAAGAGCCTAAATGTCCATCAACTGATGAATGGATAAAGAAATTGTGGTTTATATACACAATGGAATACTACGTGGCAATGAGAAAAAATGAAATATGGCCTTTTGTAGCAACGTGGATGGAACTGGAGAGTGTGATGCTAAGTGAAATAAGCCATACAGAGAAAGACAGATCCCTATGGTTTCACTCTTATGTGAATGGGCAAATTAGAGGCAGTATCATAAAGGAAAATGGCCCAAGGTTGGGAATCAGACAGATTTGTGTGTGAATTCTTAGCTCTGCCACCTAATACCTGTGTGACCTTGGGCAAGTCACTGGAGGAAATTGCAGAGATCTAGCTCAGATCCCTGAGATTTGAAAATGAGGTTGCTAATACCGCTCAGATTTTCCAGGAGGATTATGAGTCATGTACATGGAAAGTATCGATACAGAAAATCTGTTGTGCAGACGGAAGGGGTGGAAATGATGTCCTACAAGTTCAGTGAAGCCATCCATTGGATTCTGTATTCCATGAGGGGAAGGCCTGTGTCTGTCTTACTCTGAATAATATCCTAGCAATTGGCACAGGGCTTGGTATATATTTGATGTCCGTTTTATCTGGTTAGCACTCAAATTGTACATCATACATGCAAAATTCTATGTTAAGTGTTTCTAAGAAACTGACTCATATAATCCAATAAATATTTGTTGGCTGCTGATTGTTATTCATTTATTCATGATGTAATGATATTTAAGTACTATCTTTGGGGAGGAAACCCTTCTAGAGCCCAAAGAGCAGTGAGTAGTTTCATTCATTCTTTGATCCATTCATTCTTGTATTTACCCATGTATTTGTCTGCTCACCAAATGCTTGTATTTTACTTTTCCCTGCAACCTCAGCCCATTACCGTTGTCCTAGATAAAACACAAGGTCAGTTTGCCCTCACCCCCACTCCCTGACTACCCAAGAACCTCATTTTGTGCACACACACACACACACACACCCTCAGGCAAGCCCTCTCTGTTCCACCAATATTTTGTTAATCAGGTAAATCATATTTGAAAGGCTGCAAGGATATTCCTGGTTTGGGGCCCTTGCACTGCTCACAAACAAGCTGTGACAAGAACAAGACAATGCCAGCAGAAGGTCAAAAAATATCCTTTCCTCCTGCACAGGCATTTTTATTCCCCAAACAGATTCCAAAGATCATGTTCTCTTTCTGGAAGTGTAATCACAGAAAAAAAAAAAAATCAATGTACATTTTGGCCCATGTGAAACAATCTTATGAGGGGGCATTGATGTGATCTGCCGGTACCTCGAGATTTCTCTCAGCATCCTGGGCTGCCAGACCATTCTCAGATGCATTTTCTTGATCTGAAAGGGCCCTATTCCTGGGATTTAGTGCTTAGGGCTTGCCTGCTCCTTTTGGTTTATGCTTAATCCTCACAATTAATTCCGAGCCTCCTGCCTGGGGAAGTTTCTGCCGTAGAATTTCTTGGCATTTACCCAGCTAGAAAGGAAGTGATTGATGCTTTCCTCACTCTTCCGCACAAAAGCTGGAAGGCTGGGCAGAAATATCACCTGCCTCGGCGCTGGCCTCTCCCAGCCTCACCTCTTGACCCACACTGTTGATTTCATCCCTCACGTCTCCTCGGGGACGTCGCCCCATCAATTACCTTCTCCTTTTCTTGCGTCTTCAATCACATCCTCTCAACTGGCTACTTCCTGGCAGTGTACAAACATGTTTAAAGCTTATTTATTCTGGGAAACTGAAAAAAAAAATAAAAATACTCTTTTCAATTCTACCTGCCTCTGAAGTTATTTCCCTATCTCTTAGCTTCCCCAGGTTTTCTGATAGAATTCACTCCCTGTCTTCTCTATATCACCGTCCCTGTGTTCCACGAGCCCGGGCAGGCTGCCTTGTGGCCTCACCAATTTGCTGAAATTCTTGCAGTAAAGATCATCAACATCCAAGTAAAACCCAACTCCAAAGTTTATTCTGTCTGGCCTGTCGGTGGTATTTCGTTTATTCTTATGGTCAGTCACATAGTCGTATTTTCTACGTGGCAAGCACTCAGCTACGTTTTGGACAAGTGTGGCTCTGCCCTCCTGGGGACAGACACTGGTGAGAGGGTGGGGGGGTGCCGTGAGAAAGGGCAGTGCTGTGGGACCTGTGACCTTTAGACCTGATCCGCGCATCAGACAAGGCTTTTTCTGGTGGCACTAGCAATTCAACAGAGGAACAGGTAGAAATTTGTGACCTGAAAGGCAAAGAAAAACATTCCTGGCAGAATTAATTACAGGGGCAAAGGCACTGGGCTGGGATAGATCGTGGCCTGTTTGGGGACGTGGAGGCAGGGCCACGCTTCTGGGCCACAGAGAGTTAGAGAGAGCACAGCAGGATGGGGCAGTAGAGGCAGGGAGAGGCGACCACACTGACCATATACACAGGTGTCCACCTTCCTTCTTAGTCAGTGGGGGACACTGGTGGCTGTTCTGCCCTCAGAATCACTTGTACACACATCCATCACCCAGAATGCCGGGTGCCAGGAAATAGTGGGACCAAGAAGAACAAGTGAAAGGAAATAGAAATCTGGCTACTTCCAATTCTAGTTATGCTGAAAACAACAATCCCCTTTGTTTTTGTCAGAAGAGCAGATTGTAGGTCCACGCCCATGTTGTCAAAGGAATGCTGTGACATAATAAGAAATATATATTTGGTGTCTGCCCTGGTTCCTAACCTACAGTTGCTAAAACCCTTGTTAATTTCCTAAACCATGGAGGTGCTAGGAGTATCTTCTGTTCTACTGTTTGATCTTCAGCTCTGATTTGCTCACCCACAGCTTCTATTCCCTTGGAGTGTCCCGGGAGATGGGAGCATCTTTGGTTCTAATGAGGTGACTCCAGGTGGGCTTGTGGATGGCCTCAGCATGGGAGGTGGGAACCAGAACGACCATGATTAGGAGCTTAGAACTTACAGCCCTCTAGGGAGAGGAGAGGCACTGGACATTGAGTTAATAAAAATTGATCATACCTATATGATGAAGCCTCCATAAAAATCCCTAAAGCACAGGGGTTAGAGAGCTCCTGGGTTGGTGAACAAACCCATGTGCCAGGAGGGTGGTACATCCCAACTTCACAAGGACAGAAGACCCTGTGTTTGGGACTCTTCCACACCTCACCCTATGTACCTCTTCATCTGGTTCTTCATCTGTATCCTTCAGAATATCCTCCATAATAAACCAGTAAATGTAAGTAAAGTGTTTCCCTGAGTTCTGTGAGCCCCTCTAGAAAATTATCAAACCTGGGGCAGGGGTCATGAGAACCCTTCTTCAATTTATAGACAAGTCAGACAGAAAGATGTGCAACCAGGGGACCCACGGCTTGTAACTGGCATCTGAAGTGTGGTCTTGTGGGCCTCAGCCCTAACATGTGGGATCTGCTCTCACTCTGGGTAGTTAGTGTTGGGACTGAATTAAATTGTAGGATACCCAGTTGGTGTTCAGAGAGTCGGGAAATTGCTTGGTGTGGAAATGCCACATATTTGGTGTCAGAAGTGCTAGGAATGGAGAAACAGTATTCTTTTGAATGCATTCACACCAAGGGGCGCCAGGATGGCTCAGATGGTTAAACATCCAACTTCAGCTCAGGTCGTGATCTTACAGTTTGTGAGTTCGAGGCCCGTATCAGGCTGTGTGCTGAGAGCTCAGAGCCTGGAGCCTGCTTCAGATTCTGTGTGCCTCGCTCTCTGCCCCTCCCCAGCTCGTGCTCTGTCTCTGTCTCTCAAAAATAAATAAACGTTAAAAAAAAAATTTAAACGCATTCACACCAAATGGGTCAGTTGAGACAAGAATGCAAATGTGTTTCACTTTATGAGTGTCGTTTGATGCAAAACCGCTGTGAGTAAACTTATAAGGTCAACCCTGCATACATACTCTAGGACACACACACATACCCACGCGCACGCGCACACCCACAGGCCACCCACCTGCAGGCATTGCCTCATTTATTCCTGAGCTCTTAAATTAGAGCTTGCACTGGATAATAAAGTAGACAGGATATTCGTTATCATCAAATAAATATGAAACTGAGCTTTAGATAACATGAGGATTCCGAAAGTTAAGTGCTATTTTATGGTACCTTTCAATTTAGAAGTGCATTGCAGATAAAACACGGCTTTGGTGTAAACCATTGATGTATTGTGTTGTTAAGATCAATGAATTATTAAAAGGATAATCTTTTAAACACCAAGAAATTGTCTTCTAGTGTACTCTAGGGGCCATGGGTAAATGCATTACACATACAAATTCACCACTGCCTTGGTTGTAATTTATACAAACTCCAAAGTGCCCACCTGACGACACAGAGACTCGATCCTCTTCCCACCCACTCAGCTAATGTGAGACCCTGTGCCCTGAGCATGGAGTAAGGAAGGAGTCACTTCATGGAGTACTCTGTCCTCTATTTTCTAGACAACTGAAGGGAACACAGTGATATGCCACCCAGCTTGCCTCGCAAGGAAGGTCTTGCTACCCCAGCCGACGGGCATGGCCTCTGTGGACAGGTCTTCATGTTTTGGTCCCATCAGAGATTTCCTGCACATCAGCAGCAGAGAGGCACTTGACCCAAGGTGTTGCCCCTTCTCCAGGCAGCCCATATTCAATCAAATACTGGTTGAAGCCAAGGGCACATTTTAATAAACAAGAGCTTTAATAAATAAATATGCTAAACTCCAGCTCAGAATCTGCTTCCCAGAGAACCCAGCCTTATGCGGAATCCTAACCCTACATCACTGGATGCAACTTTTCCACATTTTTGTCCGTGCTGTGTTACCCACCTGGAATGCCATTCTCCCAGGTATCCATCCATTGGGTGAAATCCAACTCCTTCGTCAAGGACCAGTTCAAATGGCCCATTGTGTAGATACACCCCGCAGTCTATTGACCCTTGTTCTGTACTATTGAAATGCTTGTATTTACCATTCAGTAGACTAGCACTGTGACAGGTAATTATGAGCCACAGGTGCATTTTTAATTGTCTAGTGGCTACATGAAAAAAAAATGAAAAAGTAACAGGTGGGATCAATTTTAAAAATAGTTTTAAAATAATGCATTTTAAAAATATATTTTATTTAACTTTCCATAACCCAAAATAACCATTTCAATATGTAATATAAAAAGTGCTCATGAGATTGCTTTTATAATTTTTTCCCATTACTAACCCCATGTATATTCTATACTTACAGCACGTCTCAGTTTGGCCACCAACACTTCAGATGCTTAATAACCCCATGTTGCTTACTGTACTGGACAGTGTGGACAGTGAGTGCCCCAAGGACTTAAAGACTAAAACTCAGCCCACGTAAAGGCATTTGATAAATGTTCGCTGAGTCGATGAACAAATGAATAGATGTCCAATGACGAATGAAAGAATGAAGGAATGATCACTACACATTCATGGATGAATATCCTCGTTACCTGCCTAAGTCTGGGATGCATTCCTATGCCCCTGTTCCTTGCTATTTTCAGAAGCTTCCTCTACGGGGCAGTGCACCTCTCTGTACCTGTATTCACTAGACATTAATAACACAGAGCATTAACAGCTAAGGGTGTAAGTTTAAGTACAAACTTTATAAAACAGAGAGCTTCCACTTGGTCGCTTCTGAGCTTGGGAAAATTACATAACCTATTTGGAACCTCATTTTCCTCATCTATGAAATGGAGATGGATAATAATGCTACCTAGAGTTTCTATGAGAATCAAATGAGGCATTACACGTAAATTACTTTGCACATAATAGATGCTCAAAAAAATAGCTAATAGAGACAAAAGTGAGGCTATAAACCTGGAGGAATAGGCAGGTACATATATATGAGTTAGTAATTCCTTCCTTCCTTCCTTCCTTCCTTCCTTCCTTCCTTCCTTCCTTCCTTCCTTCCTTCGTTCCTTCCTTCTTTCCTCCCTCCCTCCCTCCTTCCTTCCTTTTTCCTTTCCTTCATTCCTTCCTTCCTTCCTCTCAACCTTCCTTCCTTCCTCCCATCAACTTTCCTTCCTTCCTCCCTTCCTTCCCTCTCTCCTTCCGTTCTTCTTTCCTTCCTTTTTTCCTTCCTCCCTTCTTTCCCTCATTCCCTCCCTCCCTTCTTCCTTCCTTCCTTCCTTCCTTCCTTCTTCCTTCTTTCCTTCCTTCCTTCCTTCTTTCCTTCCTTCCTTCCTTCCTTCCTTCCTTCCTTCCTTCCTTCCTTCTTCATTCATTGAGCTAAAATTTTGTATACACCTCTGTGGTAGCCATGAAGATGCACTTCTCAGATTTCTAACTAAAGGGAGTATTTACAACAACAAACCCAGCAGTTATAAACCAAAACCCAGTGCCACATTTCTTACCAAGGCCGTGCATTCACATGCTACTCCCATCCAGTTACTGAGCACAAAAAGGATACCAACGCAGCACCATTCCTGAGGCACTCATGACTCCTGGGATGGCCGGTTTGGGCTCAAGGATTCCCTGACAGCATTGCTGAATTTCCTCAGAACTGCCTGACAGTCTCAGATACATCCACTCAGTCTGCCCTCCTTCCCTTCTCTCGGACCCAGGATCAGACCTACACACTGGCCTGATGGCTGTCCTTCCGCATTTTCTCTGTGTCTTTTCTTCTAAGGGCACTAATCCCATCGTGAAGGCTCCACCACCATGACCTAATTACCTCCCAAAGGCCATATCTCCAAATACAATCATACTGGGGATGAGAGTTTGCACAAATGAATTTTGAGGAGATGCAAATGTTTAATCCATAGCAATTACCCACAGAGAAAATTTGCACTTTATCATAAATTAACTACATTTGTACATTTCCAGTTATTAGAAGCTCATTACTTGACTCCGTCTACACTCCAACTCTGTTTACATGGCAGTCACTTCTCTTTGGAGCAAAGACTTGGCATGCTGTTAATACTTCTCGCTATTGGCTTAGGCCACATTAGAATTGCCTGTATCTGTTTGTGCATTTCTCCTATTTTTAAGCCACATCTGTCAAAACTGCTGATGCCAACACATACGTATTTATGTGATTTTGTCACATATTAAAAACTGAGAATTTTCCTTTGAATATCTAACTGGCTGTAGTGAGTGTGAGGTTTATCTCTTCGAGTTTGTTTGTTTTCAATCTATGACGACTAATTTACACAGAACTCAGGGATTACGGTTGTCCACAATTCAAATTGCAATGACTCTGACGTCTCATTTCACTGTTTTCCCTCTCTCATTCACTGAGGATGCATCTCTTAGACAATTGTCAGGCCAAGTAAAGTTACTGTTCACAGCTCACAAATCTTACAAACTTTGTCTTGGAGGGCCAAATGTGGAAATGTGTTTAGCAATTACTCTAACAATTTCAATATCTGTGAAAACTAATTATTGTATTTGACACTAATGAAAAAATGCCAGAACTCTAAATAAAAAGAGCTAAAGGGTTACTAGGTCCAAATTCCCAGAAATGCCTGAATGCTTTCAGTAATTTGGAAAACTCAGTCAAGATACTGTTGCATGAAAAAAAAAAAAGTCACACTGAGCATTTCAATTAGTTGTTTTCCTGGTTATTTTAAATTAAATACTAAATGCTACAGAATAATTTGTAGTGGTTTTGTTATACTTTCTAGACCTCTCATCCCAAACTCCCTTCTGGTATGTAATGAAGTAAAGAGACAATAATTTGCAAACTGAAATGACTATTTTCTCCTTCAAAGTAGACATCGAGTGATGTGGCTCACTTACTCTAACCAGATTTATTTGCCAATTTTTTTTTTTTGGTTTCCTCTTATGAGAACTGTGTTCAGAGGAGGCAACACAACACCCCCAATAAGCTTTATGAAGGAAAATCGTTGTTCATGGAAAGTGGAGTTGATCTTTGGAAATAGTTAAATGTCACCTGGAACAGTCTTGCTGAATAAGCTGAGTGAGGCTAGGCTGTGTGTGTGTGTGCATATGTGCTGTGTAGGTGTGAGAAAATTGTATATATTAAATAACAGCTCATTCTTATCAAGTGCTTTCAGTACCTGGTTCTAAGCATTTTATGTGTGTTGACTCCTTTATTCTTCATGACAATGTTAGCAGGAAGTAATATCATCATCCCGGTTTCACAGGTGTGGAAACAGAAGCCCAGAAAGGTTGCTTAACTTGCACAAGATCACAGAGCTCTGAGTGGGAGTTATGATGAGGAGTCAAAACTGTCCAGAGTGATGGCAGGGTTCCCTGAGCCTTACTGTCCTCATCTGTATGATAAGGACTTTCTGAGGTTAGAGGAAAGCTTTAAGAAGCACTCATACGTGCAGGATTCACTCTTGCTGATTCATGAGAGGGGTGTGGGATTTCTAAATCACTTCATTCTTGAATAGGTCGCTATTTTGCTGGATCATATGGGAATCTAAAGTGTGGTCTGTTCCTCAAGTCAGGGCCATGAGATAAAATTTAAGCCACAGTCTGCTCAATGCCATGATCACTGGAATTCACAACCCACAACACACTTCTCTGTAGCATGGACCATTCTTGGTTCTACTAGGATGGTATTTTCTGATCCAAAAATGATAATAAGTGTTGGACAAGTGCATCGACAGGTAGAGACACAATGGAGCGGTCTACTTGAGACACGGTGTACTGGACAATTCCAAGGCCTTCGACCAATGAAATTTAATATCTTCAACAATGTGTTGAGTTCTTACCATACTCAATACAGGGGAATCTAGGATGAAGGAAGGACAGTCCTCGAGTCTTAGCCTTAGGGAGGTACCCATGGCTCTGGAACAGAATTTCCCGAAGTGTATTCTTTATCCTCTCCTCTAAATGCATCATGAGGTTAAAAACTAAAAGGTTTCAGGAAATGCTGAGTGCCACAAAACCTGCTTCTTTTTGGAGGACCTGTTCAATACGCAGGAAGTTAAGAGTCTCCAAGAGTGAGGTAATTTTCCCAATAACACAAATTTTCCCAATAATTTCCAGCAGGAAACTCATTTCACCCAGAGCCTCTGATAGGGATGGGGTTCAGGGAAAGCCACACTAGATGCTACTCCTCTGGGGGCTGGGGAAGTATGAAGTGAGTCCCAAGATACTACAGAAATCAAATAATAATAACAGAAACAAGCTGTGAAAAGCCCTCCTCTGTGACTTGACATCACAGTCCTCTAAATCTTCTGGGCTCCATCCAGGTACCTACCTCCAAACGGAGATAAGACCCTTGGGCCTGCCAGATTTATAGTTTCTGTGAAGACTGAGTATGGCAATAAATGCAAGGATAGCTTATAAACGTCACTTTATTTTACTCACTGTGAAGGGCAATTACATCTATGAGGACTCTATGGCTGAGACCTCAGATTCCACTGAGGCAGGAGAACTGACCTCAGAGGGCCCACCTCGGTTATATTTTCAACTCTAGCAAAGGAACAGTAAAGAAAGGGGCTTGAGATGCTCACGAAGTCCCTGGCCTTTCCAAGAAGCTGAGACTGGCAGTGGTGGCAAAAGACCAAACTCCTACTCCTCACTGAAGGTTCTGGGGCTTCCCAACTGGTGCAAATGTGTGTCCCAGACAATTGCAGCCATGGGCGGCTCTTAGTCAAGATCTCCTGCTCTGAGCATCCTTTCTAGACCAGGCTGCCAGGTCATTCATTACCCATGCTCATCTGGGATCCTTCTTTATCAACCTGCATGAAGATTCTGGAAGCGGATCCCTGTGCCCGGAACCAGCATTCAGTGATCAGTGTCTCAGAATCATCAAGACCAGGTGACTTATCAGAAACGCATTGAGATGCTACTGCTTTGTATGTTGGATCCAGCTTAATCAGATACAGCACTGAGTCTGTGGGGTGTTAAGATATTAAAAAACAAAGCACTGGGAAGCAATATCCCAAACTACATTGATATTATAAATACATTTCCTATGGAGATCTGTGACCCATTGCACTTCCAAAGAAAGGCCTTCACTTTCTTGAATGACCCTCTCTGTGAATAGGCTTCCTTCTAAAAACCGTAAATCCATCATGCCCTTTTAGATGCATGCGTTCTAGAACTGAAAAAAAAAAAAAAAAAGACACAGGAGATTTTTTGTTTGCTTTGTCTAAAGCAATGTTTAAATGTAATACAGACAGAGGCAACTTTATCACGTGTGCCTCCTGTGTCAGAACCCATAGTAGAAAAGTCTATTAGGTCTCAATACCAAAGAAATAGCAGCATGATTTGAGCAATGCTTGATACTGTGAACCAAAGACCTGGCAAAATCTTCCTCTTCGCTTTGTCTATTAACAAGTTTCCATATTTACAGACCATCTCTAGTGTCTGTACATGAGAAACAGAATGGGTGCCAGACTTCCCCCAACTCTATCCTAATTTCCTACGTGTATGTTTTTCTCCACTCTGCTCCCCTGGAAGTGAGTTACCCTAATTCATCTATGAAGCCAGGAGAACACATAGAAAGAGAGACAGAGACAGAGAGACAGAGAGGGAGGGAGAGGGAGAGACAGAGAGAGAGATGGATAGACAGATCAAGCACAAGTTTCCCTAATCAAGGGTTCTATGGTTAATCTCATGTATAAATCAATTCAACATTATTCAGGATTGAAAAGATGATGGTATTTAAATATTTAAGGGGTATTTTTTGAATCAAAGAAAAGATTTTCCAGGGAATTATTTTCTGTGATTGAAAACAGGTTAAGGAGAACCACCTAAAGAGTGACTCTCATTCATGTGAGAATGTTTCTCACAAGTCGCTTATCAAAATGGTCAGCCGCAGCAACGATTACAGCCTAGCGAAGTAAATAAGACAAACTATTAGCTCAGGAAATCTATTGAAGGCACAGGATCTTAAAACATCCCAGGCAATGAAACACAAACAGAGTCGGGTGAATGGACAGTAGCCTCCATTTCCTCGGCTTGCTCAAGACAGTCACTTCATAACAGGTCCTAAGACAGAAAATGAAAAACTATTGCCCCTAAAACCCATAGGTGAATTGCAAACGTCCACTCATTGGGCAGAGTTTACATTTCAAGGGGCTTAATTACACTTAGGGGGCAGCTACAAGGATGATGTTTCAGCACTGCCGCTGACCATGGCAGCGAATAACCCCATAGAACAAGTCTGAGTTCCATGTGTGCTAAGAATCACAAACTTCAATGGCACAGGAGCCTTCGAGACCATCCCCTGATGGGGTGGGAACAGCCAGTCCAGCAGGCCTGCATCAAGAAGGCTTTCTCTCCAGGGGACCAGGAAGAACACAGAGATTGTGCAGCAATGCCTGACAGAGGCAGTGAGGACAGAGCGACGGGACACCTGCCACACACGTATCGTTCTATTTCTAGTCCAAACCCCTCACTTGACAGAGAAGGACACTGAGACATACAGAGAAGGAGGGATGTGATCAGTCACGTGGGTCCCATGACCCCCCAGTCCTCTTTCTTACCAGCAGTCCCTGCCACGGCCAGATTAAACGTTTTCCCTTTATTATTGTAGATGACACAAAGCTTACAAGGAAGGCAGGCTGTAATGAGGCGGTGGCCTGATTTCTCTTTCCATGACAAGGCCATGAGAGGAGACAGGCAGGGCCTTCGGAGTGCACATGTGTTGTTTTACAAAAGGTCGTTATGGAGCTTGGGTCTCAGAAAAATAATGCCTTAGGTGGCTAACCAAAGAGACAAAAATAAAAACAAACAAATCCCATCAATATTATCAAGTGAAATAAATACCTAACACACAGCCCTTTCAGCTAAAACAATAGCTTTCCGGATTAATATTGAGTCAAAAGAAAACTGGTGAGATTCAGAAATGCAATCCAGGGACCAGAACACCATGGCTTCCCGTATTTTGCACCCCCCGGAGTAGGCTTTCATCATGCTTCAAGCCACCCTTAGCTTTGGAATGTGGTGAGTGGCTGGTGTCCCATTTGGACATGCTTCTCCCTTTCTTTTCTTCCTCTCCCCAGGTGTTTTCTGCCTGGGTCTTTCCCTCCAGGCTGGATTCTCTTAGGGCTGTGGGGGAGGGGGGATGGCAGGGAGGAAAGGCAGTCCTCCAGGGAATTCTCCACCTAATCAAGTCCATAGGCTGGTAATGTTGAAGGCACTTTGCCCTTAGGGAGTAATGAGCTAAAGTGTATTCTCCCACATCACTCCCTTTACCATTCTTTTCTCTTATTTAGACCAGCAGTGGGCAAACGATCACCCATGTGCCACACTGAATCCCTGCCTGTTTTATAAGTAAAATTTCACTGGAACGCAGCCAGGCAGGTGTTTTCCCTATTGTCCATGGCTGTCTCTGTGCTTAGTTACAACACAGCCCGTGTGGCCAGCATGGCTGAAAATATATATTATCTGGCCCTTTACAGAAAAGTCTGCTGACTTCTGCACTAGGCCATTAGTGAAGATGAATCTTTAGACACAAGATTTAAAGCGCTATTCTCTACATATTAAAGGGAAGTCGTTGGGTAGCCTCTTCACCATATTTAAAGGGAGCCTTCTGGGGTGAGAAATCTGCACGGATGTGATTGCACAAAGACCCATCTAACAAGCTCAGGCTGAAAACAAAGTACAAAAAAACGACGAGAATGCAGCCCAGAAGAGACACATGGGAGGCAGACGAAAAGCAGTGGGTATCTACCGTTGTTACGTACTATTTTTCTTCAATGAGCAAAATGAACTTGAAATCTAGAAGAAGCAGGAAAACATCACAGAAATGAAATGAGATCCAATGAAAGGTAGGGTGGTAACAAGTGTCTAGGGCACTTAGGAGTGGGTTCAAGTCCAACAGCACTTGACTGAATACATCATTGGCTAAAGGAATACTGTAAACTGTAGGCACTCGCAGCAAATGCAGGAACAGTTTAGCCAATTTTCATAAATTGGAAGAGTCAATCCCAAAGCCTTCCCATTAGAAAGTCAAATTTTAAACTCTGGCACAACCATTAAGAAAAGAACAAACAACTCAATGGAAAAGTGCACAAATATTATTGAGTTTACAGTTTGAAGAAGTAGAAATAAATATGGTCAAAAGTTTTGGTCATATGGACCAAACATATGACAAAGTTTAACTATGCTGGTTAATTAAATAAAAGCAAGTAATAAAATAGCAATGAGAGCGTATGTTTTGTCTACAGAATGGCAAACGTTTGCAGCAATAACACATAAGGCTGGCAAGAGTGCAGAAAATCAGGCCGTCGCGTCCATGGTCGGAAATGGAGAATGGTGTAGACTTTGGTGGGCACTGTGGCAATATTGCTAAGGTGTAAAATGTGTACAACATATAACCAGCAATTTCACTCCTAGAAATTTAGTCTAAGGAAATAACTGAACAGACATGTTCATGACAGCATTATTTATAACCACAGAAATTTGATATATTCTAAATGAATAGCTGTGACAGATTGGTTATGAATACGTATACTATAGAATATTTTTGGTTATTAAAATAGCATTTATGTATTTACTTGTTATTTATTTGTTTTAATGTTTATTTATTTCTGAGAGAGAGAGAGAGAGACAGACAGACAGACAGACAGACTGTGAGCAGGGGAAGGGCAGAGAGAGAGGGAGACACAGAATCTGAAGCAGACCTCAGGCCCCAACCTGTCAGCACAGAGCCCAACACGGGGCTCGGATATCAGTAACACAAACAAAATACACATCTGTATATTGCTGCATTTACAATCATAATATCTATGCACTGAATTAAGTAGTTTCTATATGTTTTCTTATCAGAGCTTGGTAACTCTATGAAATAAGCCAGAGTCACAATAATGATGAGGATAGCTAATATCTATTCAGAACTTCCCTCTATGTCAGGCACTTTGCCAATCATCTTATATGGATTATATCATTAAATCCTGACACAATGTATAAGGAGGCACTATTATTAACGTCGTTTTATAAGGGAGGAAAAGAAACCATAAAAACTTGCCCAAGGTTACAGAAAGTGCTGGGCACAGCCAGGATTTGAAAGCATAAAGCACGCCATGAAGGGCCTGTACTCATCATCACTACTATACCTTACCTTAAGAGTACTCTTAAGGTACCATTATTTCTTCCCGCGATGAGTGAAAGCATGAAGGGGTGGAGAGACGGAAAGATGAATACATGGATAGATGGAAGGAAGGAAGGATGGATGGATGGATGGATGAGTGGATAAATAGGAAAAAAACACATAAAACTAGTTATTTCTTTGTGGGTCCTTTATGGTTTTATTTCCTTCATTGTGCTTTTTCAGGATAACCAAATTTTCCACAGTATACTGCATCTGTAACCAAACTACGAAAATCTATTTTATATTAAAAGTGTTACAATGGAAAGCAAAAAAATAGTTCCCAACGTGCTATGGTCTTTGTATGCATCTCTTGCAAAAGGATGAGTTAGTTCTAGGCTGAGAAAGAGCTGAACACCACCCCCCCTCCACTGCTATATATAGTCCCCGAAGAAAAATTCCAACACAGCCAAAACACAAAGCATCCTCCTGAATATCACCCAAGAATCTGTGGGTAAGTCCAGCCAACCACGAGAAAATGTACAAATGTGATTTTTCTCCCTAAAAGAGAGAGCTTTAGACTAAAGCCATAGTTGGCTAGAAAATAAAGATGTGAAGGAACTTTGGGTTTTTTTTTTTTCTTTCACAGCTTCTGCTTTATATTTTAAGTCGACGATTGGAGGAAAAATAGTATGGTTGCCGAGTATCCAAAGGACTTTCATCCAAAAATTGGACAAGTCTGCACAATCTGAGAAAACAAAGTGGCCTAAGTCTTGTTGGCTGAGAAAAACTTGGAGATGCCTTTTAAATCTGAGCTGTTCCCAGTTCAACTGCAGAACAGATGAATTGGGGCAGAGTTTAAATTTAACGCGTTTATTTCAGCGATGACATTTCTGAGCAAATGTTCTATTAGTGTTAACTTGAGGTGAGTCAAATACTACAACAAGGGACACGGGAAATAGATTCTCCCTAACTTTTCTTACTTCCCTCCTCCACCTCTCTGCTTACTCTGGGCAACATAACGTGCCTCCCAGGACTTGAAAATTATAGGCACCAGGCTGCTGCTATTAACTAAATATCTTGCTTTGTCTGCTACATCAGACAACTGAGGGAACCTCGTTTTGTTACCCATCAGCTCTCCTAGTTAGAAGAGCAGACACCAGCTATCTCTTCTAAAACCCCCACCCCAGGGAGTCTCCCTTCCCCAGCTGCATGCCTCTGCTGGCTGCCAAACCCATCTAATACCTGCAGATTTCCTTCCCCAAGGCACAGAGGCTCCAAAAACTGGTCTCCACTTTAAAAGTCTGTCAGCTACTAGAATACATCTGCATTATGTTGGAAATAAAGTAGGAAAAGGAAAGAGAGAACATGTGTACATGCACGAATTTGATCAACAATGGTTATATTTATTTAACACTTACATGACACTTGACTATTGGCCGGACATCGTTCTAGGAGTTTTATTTATAGTAATTTTTTAAATATTTATTTGAGAGAGAGAGAGAGAGGCAGAAGCAGAGAGAGGGAGACAGAGAATGGGAAGCGGGCTCCATGCTGACAGCAGAGAGCCCAACATGGGGCTCAAACTCATGAACCATGAGATCATGACCTGAGCCAATGTTGGATGCTTAACCAACTGAGCCATCCAGGCGCCCCTATAGTAATTTTTAAATACATTCCCTAGGGGCGCCTGGGTGCCTCAGTCGGTTAAGCATTCGACGTCGGCTCAGGTCATGATCTCATGGTTGGTGGGTTCGATCCCTGTGTCAGGCTCTAGGCTGACAGCTCAGAACCTGAAGCCTGCTTCGGATACTGTCTCTCTCTCTCTCTCTCTCTCTCTGCCCTTCCCCTGCTCACACTCTGTCTCTCAAAAATAAATAAAACGTTAAAAAAAATTAATACATCCCCCAAAGAACCTAAGATGTGGGTATTACAATTATCCCTATTTTACATATGAGGAAACTAAGGCACCAGGAGGTTAAATAATTTGCCCAAGACTACACAGTAAATTGAAGAGTCAAGATTTGGACCCAAGCAATTGGGCTCCAATCAGTGAGCTCTTTAGGAATATGCTGTGTTCATGAAGCCCCAACACTGTCCCGGGCACAGAGCAAGGACTGGAGATGGTGATGACCCCTATGATCAGCATGATGGCTATGTCTCCACTGTGCTGCCTTGCCCCAGACAGGCAGCTCTGAGAGCAAAGAGTGGACTTATGTACCCCTCATATGGGTGAGAAACAAATTCTGACTAAATATTGTGCCAAAGAGGTGCTGGGAAGATAAATCGTGTTGAGACGAACGGGTGACAAAGCGTGGGCTCCACACCAGTGTCTCTGAGTGTCGTCCTCATACCACCCACATTAGAATCGACTGAGATAATTGACAAGGATGTATATTCCCAGGTTCCACCCCAGTCGTACCAGTCTGAACTGAGTGTAAAGGCTGGCATCAGCATGAGACCTGGCAACCTGCATTTTGCAAACACATTCTCCCCACTCTGTGATTCCGATGCACACTCGAGTCTGAGAGCTTTCCCTACATCATGCTACCTGCCCTTTTCCTTGCTACTAAGTACAACTGCAGTGATACAATGGTGATGAGAATAATAATTAACATGAAATTAATTATTCATAGAAGCAGTTCACATGCAAAGGCATGGATCACGAGTGAGCACTCCCTACTTTTATGTCTCATAGCCGCTCACTAGGTCCTATTTTTCACGATAAAACTAGCATGTCTTTAAGCCCTCTCATTTCTTATCCTTTCTCTTATGCTTTCTGGATTTAATGGTGTGAAACCCCATTGTCACAGCCTCAGGTGACAGCATTCTATAAAATCCTGTCTCTCCGACCCACAGAAGGTGATAATAAAAATCAGATAATTGAAATTAGTGAACTCTCTCATAAGACAGATCTCTTCAGACCTCGACACATTAGATGCAAAGTCTAGGATTTATTGAATCCTTGCATTAAAAATGGCAGGCTTACACAGGCACCCTTCACTTAAACAGTTTCTTTTTAAAAAATCAAAACACTATGTTTCTTCCTAATAACCCAAGAAGTAGAGCGGGCATTATTCATATCAGAAAGAGTGAACAGAAAACAAAAGGGCTTGGTAAAAATCCTACTAAGAGTATGAGTAGATTTTTTAATTAAATATTATTTTGTATGTCCTTTCGGTTTGTGTTTTCCAAAAAGGATGAAAGAAAGAAGCAAGGAATAAAGCAAGGGAGGGAGGGAGAGTGGGAGAAAGTGGGGAAGAAGGAAGGAAGAGGATGAAGAACGGAAGGATGGAAGGCAGGAAAGAAACCAGAGAAAATAAAAATCACCCCTGGCCCCTGCACATGTGTTCTCCAGCACGGTTAAGAACTGAGACAACAAGAGGGCGCCTGGGTGGCTCAGTCAGTTGAGCGTCCGACTTCGGCTCAGGTCATGATCTTACAGTTTGTGAGTTGAAGCCCCGCACTGGGCTCTGTGCCGGCAGCTCAGAGCCTAGAGCCTGCTTTGGATTCTGTTTCTCCCTCCCCTTTCTCTGTCCCTCCCCAACTCGTGCGCTCTCTCTCTCTCAAAAATATATAAACGTTAAAAAGTTAAAAAAAAAAAAAAAAAGAAATGAGACAACACATGTGACCCTGCAGCCCCGTCCAGCAGAGGTGACCACGCGAACAGCCAGCCAGCTAACATGCAGCTCTCCACAGGTTTGCCTGAAATGCGTGTGCATCAGTCAGAGACAGCAGAGGCAGACGGAAGAGACTGCGGAGCCAGACTGCCCAGATGGAATCTGTGCGACCTTGGGAAGTGAGTGATCCCGTGCCTGGTCTCCACGTCTCCACGTCTGTCAAATGGGGATGATACTAATGCCTGCCTCTGAGGGAGCTGAGCGGATTCCTGGCAGGGCAGCTGGACCTTGCCTGACCCTGGTAATATTCTACTAGTAAAGATTAGCACTTATTATATGCCGTTAATATGGTTGAAACACTTGGGTACCTAATTTCACACGATGGCAATAACTTATGAAATCAGAAGTGTAAAATGAATCATAAGTTGCATGCTCTGGAAATTCCTGCTACTTATTTTTTTTAAGTTCCAATGTCAATTTTATGCAACGGGAAGAAAAAAAAATCAGTGTGTGTGTGTGTGTGTGTGTGTGTATTCAGGCTTTTCTAAATCAAGTGTGCTGAACTTAAGGTATTTCTCTACAGCTTATTGTTAGGGGATTTTTTTAAAGCAACATCATTTTCTTTTTTTCTTTAATTTTAACATTCATTAACTTGTGAGAGTGAGAGAGTCAGAGCACAAGCAGAAGAGGGGCAGAGAGAGAGGGAGACACAGAATCCAAAGGAGACTCCAAGCTGTCAGCACAGAGCCCAGCGCGGGGCTCGAATTCACGGACCACGAGATCATAACCTGAGCTGAAGTTGGATGCTCAACTGACTGAGCCACCCAGGCGCCCTATGAACATCATTTTCTTTAAAACACAAACAATACAGCCTCACTATTAAAAAGGGAGGTGAGAAGAAAATCAAAGAAAAAGTGAATATTGCTTGTAATCCAACCACCCAGAAATAATAACTGCTAATATTCTGACATACTATTTTCCAGCCACCTATATATTTTTTAATGTATATGTCATTTTGGTGAAGAAAATGCCAAAACACTGCTCTAGAATGTTTATCTAGAAAGTGCCGCAGGCTGGGACAACATTCTGGAATCCAATTTTCAATCACACACATCAGTCACCTCTGTGATAAAACACAAGTTACATAATAAATCAAATTTTCACATTGAAATCCAAATAACAAAATGTTAACCTGTTTATATTTTATAGCCACTTACTTCTGTCAAATGTTCCTCCTAAAATGGAGCACAACGACCTCCCACTCCTTCCAAGTCTGCTCTAAGGAGAACACATGTTAGAGTAGACACCACGCAGAAATGCAGCAGGGAAAGTAAGAGGAGGCCAGGAGATCTGCAGCAATGTGACTTTTTGTTTGTGGCTCAACGATACCCCCACGTCCCACTGCACCTCAGGGTCCTCCTGGGTCTGACGCAGTGGGGAACAGTGTAGAGGCTGGAAATGCTTTTTGGCCATTTGTCTCTTGCCCCTAGTTAATCACTTATCTTTAAAACACATCCAGTGATGGTCTCCTCACTGTGCTTTGCCCTTTATGCATTACTTCATTTAATCTACACCAGACAAGTAGAATCAGGTATGATTACTGCGCCCATCTTACAGACTGGAGAACTGAGATTCAGAGAAGTTATAGGTAACTTGCTTGGGGCCACGACATTAGGTGCAGAAGAGCATGCATTGACTAAGAACTGTCAGCCCCTCGGTGCTGCCATCCTGGAAGGGCTCCATCCAATGGGTAATGCCAACAGTGAAGAGAGACTCAGGGGCAGGAAAGATGATGGACAAATACCCAAGTTGTAGGGTTTTGTGAAGGAAATACATTTTGGCTTTCCTCTACTTTCTAAAATAAGCATTTTGTTAAGGAAACAGTTACATAATAAACCCTCTTGTACTCACTAGGCTACAAAAAAAAATATTTACCTAATAACATTTAATAAATAAGCCTAGTATTAATGTTGAGGAAATTCCAGGGGAGTATATTCTAGCAGGCTTTTTAAAAACAAATACAGCATTTCAGATCTAATTGGTTTTACATTTACACTGTGTTGCATTTTGCTTTTCTCACTTAGCATCTGATCGTGACATTTTTCCATGTCTTTAAATATTTTTCAGGAATGTATTTTCAGGGCCACATAATACTCAGTCATATGGGTGTATCAGAATTTATGTAGCTCTTCCATGAGCTGTTTCTGAATTTTCCTTATTATAAATTGGGCTCTGAGTAACCTACTTGTACATAAAAAAAATTTGTATCTATTTTTTTTAATTCTGGAAATTTTAAATATAGCCTGGATCTGTAGAACACACTATCAAATATGGTAAAAGAAAGCAAGGAAACATCCAGAAGAGTGTGAACTGTCCTCAGGTGACCTCATACATCAATCACCATCGACACAGACATTAATTAAATAATATTTCTTTTTCAAGAAGTCTTTCTCAACTGGATCATTTGCCCTTCCTAGAGAGTTCAGATTGAATATGGAATACCAGGAGCAAACGCGACAGGGAGCAAAGTTCTGTTAACATTTCCCAAAGCATCCGGCCCCTCCTCTTACAAGTGTCGAGGATCATCAGCCCAATACATCTTCAAACGTCACATGCTCCGGCATATCCATAATTAATTTCCATTTTCAAATTCCTGAGGTGGATTCTGCCTTTGCTCTCAAGAGTTTAGAATGGACGGGTCAAGAGAATTGTTTTTACGACCTCAGCATCCTCTTTATTCTGTTCCTTTAGAAAATTCTAGTCTATATTTTGTGAAAAAAAATCACTAAAAACATTGTTATTCGTCTTCTGCTTGAAAAATTTGTATATTTTTACACATTAAAATCCATCTTTATAATACTATGAAGACTTTTTTTTTTTTAATACTTTTTTCAACGTTTATTTATTTTTGGGACAGAGAGAGACAGAGCACGAATGGGGGAGGGGCAGAGAGAGAGGGAGACACAGAACCGGAAACAGGCTCCAGGCTCTGAGCCATCAGCCCAGAGCCCGACGCCGGGCTCGAACTCACGGACCGCGAGATCGTGACCTGGCTGAAGTCGGACGCTTAACCGACTGCGCCACCCAGGCGCCCCTAACGTTTGAAGACTTTTATTCAAGATGGTAGACTAAGCTGAGAACTTATTTCTACCTAAATTAATACAAGCATAGACGCCTAAAATAATGACAAAAATAATCACCACAAAAATAATCATATGTGAAAGTTAATGATAGGATACCTGAAAGGTAAAACTCCTGAAAGATAGAAATTCTATGGGATTACAGATAAACAAACAAACACCAGTGAGTGCTACTTCAGAAGATGGGGGTGGATGCGGCATGCTGCCATGCTCAGAAGAATGGAAGCTAGGAAGAGAAGGAGGTACAGGGGTCACAAACCAGTGCTTAGCTATGGTACCACAGGGGGAAGCAGTCAGTCTTCAGCCTCCTCCCCACCACCGTGCCAGGTCAAAATGCTAGGAAGTGGGTGTCTGTCTCCAAGGGCAGCAGTGACTACTGGGAGCTATCTCAGTGGGTACCAGATGGCTTTGTTTTAGACCTAACTATAGTGGATGCTGCAATGCACCTGTGAGATTTCTCTTCAGGGCTGAAAGATTTATTTTCCCAGCCTTTGGGGACCATCTTTGACTGTCAGCCCCTCTCTGGAAATGCCTTGGCTATACAGGGTCTTCTCCCCCAGGATTGTACTTCTTTCCCATGGCCCACATCCAATGACAGATCACCATTGAGCTAAAAAGGCCTGGTTCTCTCACCCAATTCAAGACTACTCTGAAGGGGCATGCTGGCTTCAGAGATCCCTGGAGATTGGCTGAGTCTTTGGTGAGACTGTATCAGAGCACTGTTTGTCCTCTACCCAGCTCTGCTCCATGTGACCACCCCCAAAGCACTCCCTAATAAACTTCCCACATACCAATGTCCATCTCTGAGTCATCTTACTGGAGACCCCAGCCAATAAAACCACCCAAAGTTCAGGCTTAGGCCTCCATGCAAGATAGCCCAGAGGCACAGACTGAATGAAGCCTTAATCAACCCAAACACTTTCACGTCACATGTCAGAGATAAGCTCAGCCACTGAGTCACCCCTGGCCATGTGCCTTTTCCAAACATATCACACAAAAGTAAAAATAACAACAAAACACTGGAAACTGATGTTGCATATAGTAAGTCAACCACACATTCCATGTGAAAGAGTTGACGTAAACACAGACGGAAATCTTTCCTAAAGAGCCACCGGATATCAGAGGGTAATGCTTAACGTCTTTAAAAATGCTCTCAGGGGCACCTGGGTGGCTCGGTCGGTTGAGCGTCTGACTTCGGCTCAGGTCATGATCTCGAGGTCCGTGAGTTCTAGCCCCGCGTCGGGCTCTGTGCTGACAGCTCAGAGCCTGGAGCCTGTTTCAGATTCTGTGTCTCCCTCTCTCTCTGCCCCCCTCCCCCCGCCCCTGTTCATGCTCTGTCTCTCTCTGTCTCAAAAATAAATAAATGTTAAAAAAAAAAAAAATTAAAAAAAAAAAATGCTCTCAAAGACTGCATCTCATTGTATTTTCCCAGCCCCAGGACCTGGGCCTTACTCAGTCTGTTTCATAAATGTAGAAACTGAGGTTGTTGCATGGACTTCTGTACTCGAGGACAGGAGTTGTATCGAAATCTCCTCAAGGACGTAACAAAAGTAGAGTTGACCTCAGTGTCAATGTCAGTATTGAAGGGCTGATCCACTTGTGAAATACAGCATCGTATTGATACATAATAGAAAAGTTATTAATTTGTAGTTATAAGATGCGTGTCACTGCACTGAGCATGACACACGTGCGAATCGGCACCGTTGGCCATTGATTTAAGCTATTAGAATAGCAGCTGGCCTTCTTCAATCAACCAGGCAAGTGGTATCCATAACCAGGAAGGACCTGGCAAAGGTCCAGAAACAAAGCAATTTGCTATTTTCCATTTCCCTAAATCCATCACCAAAATAACAGAGCAAACGCTCCCGTTCCAATCACTTTTATATATGCTCAGGCTGAACGAGATGAAGGCCCTTGGCAGGCAAAACATTCAGTATGCGCTTTAGTACTGTCGATATATGAAGCAATCAACCCAGTCGGGCACTGTGTAAATGTAACGGCAAACATTTTAATAATAAACTAGAAACATTTGGGCCCCTCAACCAGGTACCTGTGCCCAGAGCCGGTTTATGGGATTAAGCGTGTGGGTAGGAGGAGAAACAGGAGGCTCCACTGGGGAGGTGAGTGCCTCCCATTGCAAAGTGGAAAATATCTGGAGGGATAGGATAGAGCCTGAACAAAATCTGTATGTAGTACAGTATATATCATTTAGTCACAGAGCTCAAAGTGAGGTTTGGAAGCCTATCATTAAATAGCATTAATTGATATAAATAACTACCATTTACTGAGCAGTGTCTGTGTGTCAGCTTTAGATTCACCTTCAGTACCTCACTGATGCTTGCCTTTTAGAAGGAACAGAAGCCCTGAGAAGTTAAGTTACTTCACCCAGGCCACAGAGCTACTAAGGCTGAGATGTGGCACTTAGATCGCAGTGCTCAGATTGCAGAGCCTGGGGGTTTGCCTGTCACAGATGCTATGAGGACCAGAGTTGGGATGGTAAAAAGCATGTACCCAGCCTGGGAAGCTTCGGGAAACGTTGGCTCCTCTCCCTGGGATAGTTCAAAGCTGGTGGGATCTGGAGAGGTAGAACATAACATTTTGCTGCCTTTTTAAAATGCTCAATAAAATCAGACCTACCCTTATTTTAAATGTCTCAATCCCAGATACTCAGGTGACACCTAGAAGGGCATAAATACTGGAGATGGAATCTTGGTGCTTGGAGTCTTGGCGGAGACAGAGTGATAAAGATAAAAGCACCAGGGGTTTTGTGCTCAGTTCACCAATAACTTCCTAGAGGTTTGTAAATCCCCTAAAGGCTGCCCAGATCTCCTGACTCCTGCCAATGGCCAGTATTGACGCCTCTACCCCTACTCAAACCTACCTGATCTTTAAAAAATTCTAAGACAGGCAAGCTGTCTAAAGCCATCAACCCACAGGAGGGGTTCCAGAACCAACCTCTATTTTCAACTCCTGGGTGGTTATACAGTGGCTTCCTGCCTGCTTGTAAGCTTGGGTCTGTGCCTCAAGCAAGGGGGGGCCATCTTATTAAAATTTACTTAGGTGCTTTTCTTTTCAGATTTTCCTAGTTGACCTCCCTGCTCTTTTGCCAGAGGCATCTTTTGCCGTAGGGAGGATTAGGATGTTGAATCTGGAGTGCAAAGAGAGTGAAAGATTTAATATTCGGCCTAATGACTTGAGCAAAACAAGAGTCCTGAAAGCCAGAAAAGGGCTGTCTAATTTGCAAACATTTTACTGTAAGCCTGAGGTAGAACTAAATCAGGATTGCATGGAGGAGAGGTTTCCACCCACCCCAGGACCTTTTAACCTGTGTAAAGGAGACAGGGAGGCTGCTAGAGAGGGAGACAGATGGGAAGCTTCCCCGGGTCTCAGAAAGTCTGGCTTCTGAGCCTGACTCCAAAGTCATTATGTGACAGAACCTATTTCAAAGGTATGTTTATTTCTAAGCATTTTACTCCACCTTCTTTCCTATGAGCTCAGCAGAAAGAAAGAATGAAAAAGAAAAATATTTCTACTTTTCCCTCTCCTCAAGAAGAAAGACAAGGTTTGGGTCTCAGAGGAGCGGTTCTAACCTAGCCCCCAGGTGAGAATGGAAAGGTAGCTTGAGTCTGGGGTGCAGGTAGAAGGTCTGTGGCTTAGGGAGGATTGAATGAACTCTTTTTGACTGGTAAGGGGTTCCATTCTGAGGCAAGTCTGTAGGCCTCTGGAACATTTACTGCGCACTTTTCACATTTTAAAAGTGGCCTATAGTTAAAATACAAACCAACCCCTCCTGCCCCTCAGCATTCCCCAAACTTACTTAGCTTCAAAATATTGTTCTCCATTGTGCATTCCTATTACCATTCTACAGGACAGTGTTGTGTAGAGAGAAGTTTAGGAAATTCTGACTTAGAAAACATGCAAAGTACCATGTTGTGAGAGCTGAGACCACCCACATCAATATGGCACAGCTATTAAGAACCAAGAACTAAGACCATTGTATCAACTTGAAAGAATTGCTTGTTACCAGAAAACTTTGCTCAAGAAAGATAAGACTAAACCAGTAAAAAACTTTACTGTTTCAGGAGGGGGCAGTCTGCCCACCAGAGCATTTATCAAAACAACTTGGAGGTCTTAATTCAAGGCTTATCTAAGAACCTCGCTATGCCATGCCTACCAATACTAAATCAATATGTCATGAGTTTTACCAGATATCAGTTTCCTACCTTAAATCATGAGAGCCTGGACCCTCCTCACAAACCCTATAAATATCCATTCTGAATTCCACCTTCTGAGACGTTGCTAAGATTCTGTCAAGGTGGTGTTCCTTATGGAAGTAGGCTTAAATAAATGTACCTATGCTTTATTAACATGAGTCATCTGGTGATATTTTGGGAAGTTGTACCTTGAGCTGTTGGCCACGTGACTGAAAACTTAAATGTGGAAGCCCAAATGATGTTCGAATATGGTGGTTTATCGACATCTTTCCCTGTGATGAAAACGCTGCACTGCCCCGGTCCCCAGCTTGTTTGGGCCATAGCTCTCAGATCTCAGTAACTGTGTGAATGCCTCTGATGTTTTTGTTTTCCTTTGTTTTTGCTTGGAGCCCTTTTTTTAGGGAATGGATCTCTAATTACCAAACCTATCTCCCAGATCACAGTGGGGGCTCTTGACCAATGTCAAGTCTATTGGCTTCTCTTCCAAGAATTTGAAGGCAGACACCCAAACCTGGAAGGTAAGTGAGCTCAGCTACTCCTATTAAGGTCTACAAAACTAAAGGTGTGGTCCAGACACCAGTGCCCAAACCCTTGTAAAGGGCCCATGACAAGATAAATACAGCAATTTGAGGGGCACCTGAATGGCTCAGTCAGTTAAGCACCGACTTTGGCTCAGGTCATGATCTCACAGTTCATGGGTTCGAACCCCGCATTGGGCTCTGTGCTGATGGCTCAGAGCCTGGAGCCTGCTTTAGATTTTTGCCTCTCCCTCTCTCTCTGCCCTTCCCCTGCTTATGCTCTGTCTGTCTCTCTCTCAAAAATAAACATTGAATTTTTTAATTAAAGCAATTTGATAGAATAATATTACACCCATGAGTCTAGTTTTTTAAAAGCCTACATTTTGTATGTCTTTGCTTTTTCATTTTTATAACAAAAAATGTTATTATATTGTTAAGAAAAATTATTTAAAACTTGAAAGTAAGGGACGCCTGGGTGGCTCAGTCCGCTGGTGTCTGACTTCAGCTCAGGTCATGGTCTTGCTGTTCATGAGTTTGAGCCCCATGTCTGGCTCTGTGCTGTCAGCTCAGAGCCTGGAGCCTGCTTTGGATTCGGTGTCTCCCTCTCTCTCTGCCCCTCCCCTGCTCATGCACTCCCCCTCTCTCTCTCTCTCTCAAAAATGAATAAACATTAAAAACTTCAAAAAAAATTGAAAGTAAAACAAAAATGTTGTGTTGGGGGCAAGAATGTTCTTTAAGGGTCATATACAGGCATTACTTAATAGGTCCATTCAAGGATTATTTATCTAGGAAAATGTAATTTATCCACCTTGTGAAAATTAATAGAGAGAACCCTCACTAAAATGGAATTGGGAGGTTCAGTAGGGTAAGTTCTCAGGCCCTACCATCTATGGCCAATTTCAGACCCAATAAGAAGAGACCCCATTCTCAAGTACACTCTACTTTCCCATCTCATGAGGAGGAAGAAAGGCTCCTGGCCCCCAAACAGCCCAGCCAATGAGAGACCATCACAACTCAGCCAATGAAAAGCCTCTGTACTTCAAACTCCCAGTTTACTCCAATGGCCTTTTTGTTTACAACAGCCTTCCTGACTAGCTCCTTTCCTTTCGAAAAGAGGGGGTTTTCTGCTTTGTGCTGTGGACTCCCCAGCAGTTTTGCCACAGCTTGCTTGTCTGGGATTGCAATGCTCAGCTATCCCGAAATACCAACCACCCCCCACCCCCCCAACACACACACCTTTTTTTTTTGCTGGTGAAAATTACCAGAGGTTTTATTTTTCAAGTTAACAGCCTCATTGTTTACTACTTATTGAAGGTTGCAGACTCAGTGAAATTACATGTTGATTTGTAGATCTCTGTATAGTAGAGATGCCAATAATGTTAAGCAGAAAAGATAACTCCAAAGGTTATAGTTTCCTGCCCTGTAGGACATTAGCCAGCTCTGTATGTGAACTAGCAAACTGATGCTAACATTTCCTCCTGATTAAATCACCACAGACACCTAGATCCTACAATGTTCTTTGACCTGCCTTAGAGCGCTTTTTAACTGGTGAGTTTGGCCCTGTATTCACCTTGTATTTCTACATGAGTCACGTTTTTAATTTGTTGAAAATTATATTTTCACAGCTCTTTTACTGATTGATTCATTGACTGATTGATTGCAAAAGGAACAGTCTGTGGTGCATTGAAACAAAAAACAATCTCTCACTATAGCAGGTTTGAAAAGCACTGTCCTAAACTCTCTCGGAGTTCCTGTTGCTGAAACTCTTGGAACTTCTTTACTTCCTGTCCTTTTTGAGGTCTTCTCATTTGGGGCTTTGGATGAACCTGTGAGCTCCACAGCTTCCTCCCATTAACTCCTCTTCTTTAAAGTCTTGAGTTGGTCGCGATTCATCAGAACTGATAAAGTCACTGAATTGTAATTACAGCTGACAAAGTGCTTCGTAACACAGAACTCTTTAACCTCTCCTTAGGTACACAAAGAGAGAATACCCACCACAGAGAAGTGCCTGATCAAAAATGTACATGATGAGAACAAAAAGTTTGAATGGGCCTGCCCCGAACGTAAAGCAGGCAACTTAGGACATTAAAAAAAATTTACATACATCTTGATCTTAGGTCTTACCCACCCCAGAACTGCCTTGCTCCAAAATAAACAAAACGCCTGGAAGCTTGATCAGAGCTGCCATGTGCCGGGCCCCATGCCTTTTCCTAAGGGCTGTTGCCCTTCCCCCATCCCTCGTGAGTGCGGCAAGGACTTGGTTCTAGCCCGTGCCCTCCGTGCCCCACTGGACACTAGGAGTGGATGGCCACTGGGCCACATGCCCATGGGTACCCACCTGACAATCCCAGTTGCTCTCTATTTCAGAACCCCCTAGTCTTGTCCCCTTCCTCAGTGCCTAGAATGTGAATCGGATCCTTCTTCTGGCCGGGTTCATCCCTACTCGCCCTCGCTTTCTGTTTTTAATCCGGCAAACTTCCTTCCACTGAAAAATGCAGCGCTAACCATATTCCTTAGAGGTTTTGACTCATATTTTGAACTGTTTTTCAAGCACTAATTATTTCTTTCATGTTATTCAGAATCAATGTTCCTTATTTGGAAAGTCCCCCCACCTCCGTGGATTTAATGTATACATATGAAAATTAAAACCACTTTTAGCTAAAAATAGATCCTCTGGGAGGGCTCCAGAATCAGCTGACATGCACAGTTAGGAGGAACCTGGATGGCTGACAACTATTTTGGCTTCAAATTAGAATGAAATAGTCTGGTGCAGCGGTTGGCCACTTTTCAGGGGTGGCCTGCCAAGACATCATTTACAAAGTTGCTCACAAGGAGGAACGGGATTGTGGGGGGCAGCTAGAACCTGGAGTCTGAGCTGCTACCACACTCCACTGCCCCCAGAAGCAGCTGGCACGTGAAGAGGCCAGCCGAATGTTTTAGCAGAATTGAGGTCTGCAATGTTTCAAGGGAATCTTCTCCTAAGGAGTAGTTTTGCATTTCTGAAATCCAGGAGGCTCGGCATACCAAAAGTGTTTTCATAACTCATTTGGCACAAAACCCAACCTGAATTGATGTGATGGTCCTTATTTATCCTGCTTTGGGTAAATAGTCATATGTTTTGCCGCAAAAATATCTGTTTTATTACACAGCATTGCCCCATAACCCCCTGGTGGAGCTGTGTAATGTACAGCATATGCAATTTATTAACTCTCTGAATTGCAAAACACATCTGATTTAAGGCTGGGAGGAATCACTTCTCAAATGCTTCTTGGGAGCATCCTTTTAACATTTAGCCCAAAGAGACCAAGCATGAGGCAGCAGTGTGTGTGTGTGTGTGTGTGTGTGTGTGTGTGTGTGTGTGTGTGTGTGTTGGGGCTGGGTGTGATGGCACAGACCCTGAGAACATGAAAGTATCTAAAAGGGAGACCCGGAGGAAGTAGGAAGAAACCGCGTACTATTTCAAAGGAGCCAAGCTTTGGTATCTGTGCCACCTTTGGTAGATGCTGGTGCTGCCTGTTCCAACAGCATCATTCTATAGACATTCACCTCCCTGGCCTTATTCCTTCAAATGATAAAATACACCAACCTTTAGGGGCACCTGGTTGGCTCAGTCAGTTGAGCATCTGACTCATGATTTTGGCTCAGGTCATAATCCCAGGGTCGTGGGATGGAGCCAAGTCGACTCCACGTTGAGCATGGAGTCTGCTTGGATTCTCTTTCCCTCTGTCCCTCCCCACCTCTCTACAATAAAATTTAAAAATTAAAAAAATGTGTATGCCAACCTTTATATAGAGCTTGCATGTCGTTGGCACTGTCCTAACACCTACCTGTGTTATCTTGATCAACCCACAAAACATTACTACTGTTTTACAGATGAGGAAACTGAGGAGCTGAGAGGTTGGCTGAGAATGTCACCACTGTAAGTGATGGAACTAAGCAATCCAATGCAGGCACCCTCATGTCAGCCCTATGAGGCTCTCAGGGTCACCCCGATCTATTCTCAAAAACAGGGGATGGGGGTGCTTCTGTGGGAGGACACTGAGCATAGCTTTTCATGTGGAGAGAACACACAGAGACAGAAGATCAGAGCATGTTTTTCACCATTTTCTGAGATACTGGATCCTTTAATCAACCTTCACGCCCTCATCTATAAAATGGGGTTTATAATCCTATCTTACAGAGTAGCTGATTTGATTAAATGGATAAAATAGTAGCCCCTTTCCTGGATCAGAGAATCTCAAACTGAAAGACCTATTCTCATCTTAGGGCTCTTGTCTTATGTGGTCCCTCTACCTAAATGTTCACTGGCCCAGCCTCCCTGCTCATAATACAGGCTCAGGTTCCCAGAGAAAACTCCTCGGCAGCCCATTCTATAGCAGCCATCCAAAAATCTCCATCGTGAATCTCCACCATATGCCTGTGTCTTATTTCCTCCATAGTATTCTTCATCAGATTTTCACATATTGTTTTCCTGTGTTCTTAGGAGTTTATTCTTATCCTGTCTGTACCTCTGTTTCCACAAGAATGAAAGTGACAACACAGGAGACATCTTTTTTACTCTGGTTCAGTTTTATCCCTTACATCTAGTACAGGGCCTGGCATAAGGTAGGTGACCATTCTGTGTTTCTTAAATCATTAATTAAATGAATAGTTGGGAATCCACGTATATCATTTCCTTTCTTATATCCTATTTCTGTCTCCAGAAGGAAAATGTGAAGTTGGCCAAATACAAAAAAAAAAAAAAAAAAAAAAAATGCTTGGGGATATTTTGACTGGCAAGTATTTCCACCTCTTGTCCTCTCACTTTCAAGCCAACAAAAATTTCGTGAAAATTAACATGAAAAGGACAGAGGGCACCACAATGATCAGAATGTGTGTAGATTTGGTCTATTACAGGATAATAAGATCTTCTGCCTTCTCAGAAAGCCATGCTTCATCTTTCCCAGTTTATGTTTTGATGCCTTACTCATTAAGCAGCCCGATTCATGTGGTTCTAGATGCTCCTGCAACATCCGTATGTTCCTGTGTTCTTACTCCCTTGAAGAAAAGCAGAAGTAAAAGAGATTTACATCAGCTCAGAACCATGTGAGCAAAGACACTCAACAGGTTGAAGAGTGAGGCCATATGGCATCACATTGGATTTGACAGTCTTAATTAGGCAATCCGCTCACCAGCACCACCAGTGAGCAACCCGGGGTGAGAGTGATCCTCATTCCCTGCCACCTGAGAACATTTCCGTGTGTGTGTGTGTGTGTGTGTGTGTGTGTGTGTGTGTGTGTGTGTGTGCTGGCTTCTACAAATTCTTAAACTTGGGCACAGCCTGCCGTCATGGAATGCTGGTGCTCAAAAGGGCCTTAGCAGCAGAGTAAAACGCCCTCACGGTGGACTCTTGTTTTTTGCCAGCCCAGCATTGCCCCTTTCCTTCAGGGAACAGCATCTCCATGTCCCCAGTCCTGGCCAGCAGAAATACCAAAATCTCTTGACAGTGTGACTGGCTCAGGTATAGGTGCGTGAGCCCAAGTGGACCAGAAGACTTAGCCAGGAGATGTTTGCTGAAGCACTTGGAAAAGAGAGGTTTCAAGTTGTTAAAATGAGAGAAGGAAATCCTGAGGTTTCTGGTCACCATCTTGGAGGCAAGTGACCTCTGAGAGTGAAGGCTACCAACACGAGAGAAAGCAGAACTGAGGGAAGAAGGGTGATACTGATGACATCATCAGAGCCTCTAGATCCTGGTGTTCCTGAAGCAAGTTCAAGCCTCAAAAATCTCAGTCATGTGAGCTGATAATTTTATATGTTTTTGCTAATGCCAGGTGGAGTTGGGTTACTTTGGATCACAGCCCAAACAGCCCTGCTATAATGAGACTGATATACCCTTATTATGCAAATGGGGAAACAGAGGTGCAGAGAGTAAAGGGGTCACACAAGTCAGTGAGCTGGGATAGACTCAACTAATTATCCATTTCTTTTAGAAAACTTCTAGGGGAACCTGGGTGGCTCAGTCGGTTAAGCATCCAACTCTTGGTTTTGTTCTCATGGTTCGTGAGCTCGAGCCCCGCATTGGGCTCTGGGCTGACAGCTTGGAACCTGCTTGGGATATTCTCTCTCTCTCTCTCTCTCTCTCTCTCTCTCACCCTCCCCTCTTGTTCTGTCTCTCAAAATAAATAAATAAATAACCTTAAAAAAAAAACTATATGGCTTCCCTAGTCTAGACCCTTGGATTTCTCTGGGGCTCTGTTCCCACCCTTATTTTGTTTATATGTGCTCCTCGGTCATGCTCCCACCTCTCCTCAGATATACCTCCCAACCACCTCCATCTGAGAACTTTGCAGGTGGCTCCATAACAGCCCATGTCTCCCCACTCTTCTTTCTCATCTCCTATTCTGAACTTCTAGAAAGCCAGTCACACTGTCTGAACACATGGTACTCCTTTTCACACATTATGTGTATTGATGATTCAAAACATTGAAAATAGATTTCAAAATCTTAGCCAATGCCAGCCAGCCCATACCCTCCCATCACTCAGCATTGTCTTCTGCTTCTCTGACCACCAAGAACAGTTACTGTCAGTAACAGCAGTGGTTTGATAAAAACAACACATGTGGTTGGTCTTTGTGGCACATCATTCAATCCATACACCAGTACTGGGGACAATGGTGATTTCATGGAGTGAATTTTTTTTTAAGATTTTTAAAAATATTATTTTAAGTACAGCCTGCCCCCCCACTGTGGGGCTTGAACTCACAACCCCGAGATGTAATGTCTCATGCTCTACCAACTGAGCCAGCCAGGTGCCCCTTCATGGAGTGAATTTAGATGCCTATAAGGGGTAGGCAGAATGAAAGAGGAAGCAGACTGGATGATAAGAGGACAGCAGAGACTGGAGGGGCCCAGGGAAGATGATCTCAGCTACTATTATCACTACACTACTTCTGGCAGCTAATATTCTAGTGCTTTCTATAGGCCAGCCACTATTCAGAGCCCTTTAGATAGATTAATATTTAATCCTCAGAGCAACCTATAGAGGTTACCACCATTATAATACTCATTTTACAAATGAGGAAGTTGAGGCACAATGAGTTTTTTGTGTTCCTCTAACTTGCCCAAATTACTTAGCTGATAATGAGCCGACCTTGGATTTGAACCCAGGCAGCCTGCCTCTGGGATCTGTATTCTCCAGGCCTAATCTTCCCAGAAGTTATGAATTTTTTAAAAGTGAAATTCTCAATGTTGACAACAAATTCTTTTCATTAAATATTTTTCGCTAAACACTTCCACACTCAGCAGCCAGACAGGACCTATCTGTGGGGCAAATTTAGCCCAGGGCTGACAGTGTGATTCCTCCAGCCTGTTTATTTCTTCCATTCTGCTGATAAGAAAACTACAGGAGCCCATCTGCATTAGATTCCTCACCTGATTGGGCCCCTCACTCCATTACTTCATATGTTTCCTACTCTTCAAAGCACAACGTAGCACCCAAGTTCAACGGAAGGATCTCTAAGCACTTGATTATAGCCCTCTCCAAGAACACAAGGTTTGTGTCCCTTTTATTCTGTATTTACTATATCACCTTACATTTATAAAATGAGGTAGTTAATATATTTATGAAGACTTTAATAATATTAATTGAATGATTATGAGATTGTCACAAATATGTTGATGGGGTGGAAAAGCAAACCCATACAAATACTACATCCCTATATGACTCTATTTAAATATAGGAACAACTCTCATTAATGTAAATAGGAGTCCACATTCTGACCCAAAGTATAGTCACCTTCATAATGTGGAGTGAATTGAGTGGCCTCAGAGTAATATTTGTTGGCATATCCGAAAAGTTTAAATAAATATACCACTTGAAACTCTAACCATATTCAGATCTATCCAAAATGCTGTACAGGGGATGGTCAAGTATTTCATTAATCATTTAATTAATCTTCCAACTTGAGGGAAAATATGAGTCAGTAGTGCAAAATACAATCAGAAAATGGAAAATAAATTATCATTGTTTTTATTTTAATCACAAAAACTAAAAACAAAAATAAAAGAGCTTGGGAAGTTCACAAGAATATAGACACATAAAAGACAGAGAATATGGACACATAAAAGCCCAAGTGAGCTTGAACTCAGGAAGCAGGCATTTTCTCCACCTGCCAGGTTGGAAAGTTCATCCATTTATTACCATCCAAATGAAATCTTTTCAGCAGGGTCAAAAGGGCCTTTGTTTTGACATTTAATTCACTGGCGATGTATTTCCTACGTTAGGATGCAAAACACCTCTCACATTGCTTTTTCATTAATTGCCTTCATTTTTCAAGTTCCCTGTTTGATTTATAGTCAATTAAAAACACCCTCAAAAGCCATGACTCATGTATGTTAAGTACAAATATGATTAATGCAACACCATGCACTCCATGGATGACCCGGCTACTAACCAAGGTCAGTGTCAAGGTGGCATGACCAACCAGTGTCCTGGTGAAAGAAACTCATAGGGAGGGTGGAAAGCCAGGAGTGCAGGTCATGGACAATCTGGTACTAACTGGATCCATTATAAACAAGGAAAAAGAGGTACTTTTTTGTATTTTTTTTAATATTACAGAGGAAAAATGAAACTTGGTTATGAACAGAAAAAATACAACACAGTAGAAATTCTCTGTCTCAACCAGGCTGATGAATGTAGATAGGGAAATTAAGGGGCAAATTTCTTTGATGTGCCACCCTTAACATCAACAAAAACTACAAGAGACTAGACCAGAGAACTATGGATAAGAACCATGGGACTGAAATCCTGGGTTCAAATCTTGACACTGACAAATATGAGTGATATGATCTTGGGTAAATTGCTTTGCCTACCCCAGCCTTAGTACCCTTACCTCTAAAATGGGCACATGAGAGTATTTTGTCCCATAAGGCCTGTTATGAGGTTCAAGGGGGCACTCCACACACACTGGTCAACACCCATGACGCTTTTGCAAATCCCAACATCTGTTCCTAAGGTATGCATACTTTCTTACATTTTCCAGAAATGCTCTCTCTCTCTCTCTCTCTTTTCTTGCTGTCAGTGTGGGCATACAGCCTGTCATAAGGAAATCACTTAAGACTTATCCGTGCCTTTGTAGAAAAATGAACATATTGAAACTTCAGAACAATATCATAAAAGTCAATAGTAAAAAAAGAACATCAACCTAATGCTTTTGATATGTGATCTCCCAACAAAATGAGGTAAATAAGGACCTTTGGCACATTCTCTTACAAAGGAAGATTTATTCATATTAAAGAACTGCCTTCTCTGCTGTAATTAGTCCTTATTCCTGTTTTGTTTGTTTTTTGATGCCAAATGATCTTTTATTTTATTTTTATGTTTTTCCAAACGACCTTTCAAAAGAACATTCTTACTAAAGTAAATGGTAGTATTCTCCCTCTATCTCATCTATCTGCTTTCTTTTTTTTCTCTTTTTTCATATCCAGGTTTAGAAAAATGTTTAAAAATATGTTTTAATCAACCCAAGATTTAAAAAAAGTTCTATTGGTTCATAGAGTTCAAATCTTAAAAAGTCACTCACTTCTTCAGATTTTTAATACCCATGATTTGTCTTCTATAAAGCCTGGACTAGATAGTCACTATAGGGAAATTGAACCCATCTAAGGTCCATGAATAACAGTAATAATAACAACCATAGCAGCAACAATAGCAATAGTGACAGTAATAATAATTGCAGCTTTAATTTATTCATTGCATTTTCAATGCATTCTACACATTTCTTCATCGATAATCACCAATTCTAAAAGTAAGAACCGCTACTATCCTTCTTAGATGAGATCATCAAAAACTCAGAGGGTTCAAATGACTTGCTCATGGCCAGCCCGGCCTTAACATGACTGGCAAATAGGTTATGAACAGAAATTGCGGGTCACTTTTGAGCTAAAGTGGCTAAACCTGTGTTTCTCCCATACTTTCTCTTGTCCCCAGCCAAGTGACATAAGAATGACTGGAAGGCTCAGAATGGTAGGACCAACTTGGAAGCAGCCTGAGTCCTCAAGTTCCTGTGTGGAGGGCAGACACTTGGAGTAGAGCTACCCAAGAAGTAGCCCAACCTGTATCCTCATGACCTGAATGAGAAATAAACTTTCACTGTGTTAGCTTACTGGAGTTGTTTGATACCAGGCCTATTCTAACTAGTGCAGGTTGATGATTAAAAGTGTAATTGTATGGCTTGTAACTCAGATGCAGCAATTTATCTGTGTGTAACTGTGTCTGTGTGTCTGTGTCTTTCTGTGTGTCTGTGGTCAACAATAAGTGATCGAGGAAGAATGAACAAGAAGAGGTAGGAAAGTGTTGGCCTGACAGCGCCTGGATGGCCAATGGGGTGTCCTTTCTGGGCACTGGAAGTTGGAGACAACCCATAATTGAAGCTGGAGGGTCATGAGTATGGTTCCCCTAGCTACCTGGATGATCACAGATCTCTACATAATGCTAGGAAGATGTGTCTGAGCTGATGCGGCCAGGGCAGAATAGTCTGTTCTGTAATTTTGCAGAACACAAAATAGTCAGGGGCTTATCACTTGGTCCTTTTCCACCTCAGCTGGTAGTTGCTCAGTTTTCCAGGCCACTTACTCTTCTGAAGCCTGGGTGTCGACTGGGAGTGTATAAGCAGCATCCCTATTCAGAGATCACGGGCTCAAGATGGTGAGTACCAGAATCACATGATTTTCATGTTGCAGATAAGCAAGCAACAACACAAACCCATTAAGAGAATTCAGGGTGTTGGAGGCCTTGAGGGAACCCTTACCACAAACCCCTTAAAGATTCCTCCCTGAATACAAAGGCCTTGAATAGATATCTCCTGAGTTTCTGCCTTCTAAACTGTCCTCTCCCTTCTTCTTGTACTTCTCAAAAAAAAAAAAAAAAAAAAAAAAGGAAATAGCCACATCTTCCCAGCTCATCTTTCAAGACTGGGATGAAGGCAGGAAACTTTTGTCCAAGTTACCATGAGTTGGGGGCTTTGCATCACACCGTGAAAGATACAATGAAAGAGCTCCCCTGGTTACATTAGAAGAAATAGTGGGACACCATGTTTTGATCCTAGAAGCTTGTTGAAAAATGGCCTTTTAAAGACGAAAGCAAGTCTAGTTAGTGGAAAGGAGAGTAGAATAAAGAGTTATTTGGATGTGAAGAAAATAAAAGGCTTTAGAACAACTGAAGGAAAGATGTATTGGAGTGAACAGTGAATAAAATATTAGGGAAATAAAAGGAATGGAGGTGACCATTAGTAACAGTTAAAGGAGAAAAAGATAAGTCATTGAGAATTGAAGAAAAAGATGAAAAAGGATGAAAGGAAATATTACTGTCTGAACAAAGAGAGCAGGAAGCCGTGGACAGAATAAACATTCTCTATAGCCTGCTAAAAGCTGAACACAGAATTGGTTGAATATAAGTATGGGGTATGAGCAGATATAATACATCTGTCAGGCAAGGACACAAGACTTTCAGACAACTTTACAGAATGGTGAAAAGTGTAGACATCAACTGATTGATTATGCTGTGTTTACACCTTCTACAAGACCAAACTTTATAATGATTGGAAACCAAAGCTCTTAAGTATTGTAAAGAAACAGGAAAAATGGAAAATACAAATGCTGTAAGTGGAGTTCAAGAGATGTTACTAGCCTGGTGTCTTTTAACCTAAAATTTTATTACCTAAAACATCAATTTTGTGTGTGCCTGTGTGTGTCTGTGTGTGTGTCTGTGTCTGTGTCTGTGTGTCACTAACATGATCCTAACCATTTCCTGGATCTTAGTATACAACTTCAAGTATTTTTTAGCTTTCTGGTTCTGTTTGATTCTTTTCCATTTTCACCCAGACGTTAGCCTTGTGTCAATATGGCCTTCGTTCTGAGAGTACCCACCACTTACCAGTTTCTTGGTTAATCACATTTTCAAGAGATAAAAACCATAGGGAAACCCATGAAAGAAACAGAATGAGAGAGGGGAGAGGGAGAGGGAGGGAGAGAGTAGGGGGAATGTTCATTGGCTAGGGGGAAACTTCTTTAATACTCCGGACTTTTCCTTTCCTCTAGAACAGAGCAATACTTTGCTACTTCTTCTAGAAATCCAGATTTTTCCCAAACAATATTCAGTAGGCATTCTCGAGTCTATGGAAACTTTCTTCTTCATTTAGGTACAATTAACCTTATTCTCAGGGCCTAACTCATAACAGTCTATGTATATTGCTTTGAGATGAACTCAGAAGTACCAAACCAGATCTACTCTTCATATTTTTTTTTAACCCTACGAAGACATATGAACCTACAGTTTCACCGAGAGGGGAGCTAGTCAGATTTTGCTGATCCAACAATTTACACACAAATTCATATATAAAATTTTAAATATCCTCAATTCCCATATTACTGACTTTTCCTAAATGTGCTATCATTGATAATCAAGCTGGTTCCATTTAGCATTTACTAGCTTACACAGAACCAACAACCATAACCCACATAATTACTTAGGGGATTAAAAAAAAAACACAGATACACACAAAACTGTGATATTGGAATGTACAGTATGGTCTGGTTTAAATTAAAAAGATCCCCCAAAGTATGATTGTTTCCAGCTTCTCAGCGGTGAATTAAAAGCTGTTTGGTGTCGTGAGGATTACAGAAGCAATCACATTTATGGGCCTGCTTTGCATACCAACTCTATTAATTTCCATACTCAGGGTGGTTTCACATTCCCACCCATGTTAATATACATGCCATTTGGGATAACCACTTGCAAAAAAGAAAAAAGAAAAGAAAGAAAAGGGAGAGAGAGAGAAAGAGAGAGAGAAAGAGAAGAGAGAGGATGACACAGATAAGAGAAGAGCCAGAAAAATGGTTCTCTTAAACAAAGTTCCCTTTGAAACACAGTGATTCTGATAAATAGAAGACTCAAAAGACAAATGAGGGTTCCTGATGGTCTGACTCAAAAGTCACACTCAGGGATCAAATTAACATGAAATCACATATTGGAATTCACTTCTTGTGCCGATCCCGCACCTTGTCATTGCAGACTCTAATTACTGACATGATTTCATTGGTGTAATTGCATCAAGATGCTCACGGACTTCACCTTGGGTAGCTGCCTTGCTGCTCAGCATTGCGTCTTCATTACCGTGTTCCTTTCAACTCTTAAAATGTGTTCCAGCCTCACAGAATAATCCAATCACGCAGGCTGGTTTTGTTTTGTTTTGTTTTGTTTTTGTTTTGTTTTGTTTTCCTTTCCTTTAAACATACCAGCCAGAGAGCACAGGAATGAAGGAGTATGGTCAGTGTGGAAGGCCAACCTGAGACCGTAAGGGCAAATGCACAATAATCTTCCCTAAAGGGACCTTGGAGCATCTGACCAAATTAAATCACTGTTTTCAAAGCCTTCATCCCTGGATGTTAAAAAATGGTGCTCAAGAGTCTACAATTAAATGGTTATTTGCCTGCCATCAATTTTAAATTCTATTGTGCTAAAACTATGCTCACCACACATTTAGCAATGTACGCCCTACTCTCCTGAAGATAAAACAATGTGATGTTGGCATTAAAAATAGGAAGAGATGATAACCACAGATCTGACAGGAGAATATTTTCATTGGAATTTGGGGGGATTTGAGTTTACTCCACAAAATAGCCAGTAGAGTTTCTGAATCTTTCTTTCTTTTTTTTTTTAAATGATTTTATTTTATTAATTTTTTAAACATGATTTATTGTCAAATTGGCTAATATACAGTGTGTGAAGTGTGTACTTGAGTTTTGGGGTAGATTCCCGTGGTTCATCGCTTACATACAACACTCAGTGCTCATCCCAACAAGTGCCCTCCTCAACGCCCATCACCCATTATCCCCTCTCCCCCAAGCCCCCATCCTCCCTCAATTTGGTCTCTGTATTTAAAAGTCTCTTATGGTTTGCCTCCCTACCTCTGTGAATCTTTCTGAAGAGCCTTAATTAGCCTTCACAATAGGAGTTTTGAATTCCTAGGACTAAAAATTCCCAGAAGCCAACCTGCTCTGACCATCATTTTGACCTAACACTACGCACAAGAAATCCCGATCAAACATCAATCCATGGGAAGACAATGGTTTTGCGCTCAGGGATCTGCCCAAGTGAAATGGATTTCGTTTCCTTACTCACGTTAGAGACTGGTGGTCCCCTTTTCTGGGAGTAGTGGGGAAATGCTCACCGATGGCAAAATACTACAAAGCGATACACAACTACTCTGTTCACCTCTCAGCTAACAAGGCCCTAGGTTAAGAGCTTCCACCCTGGGTCAAGCAGAGACAGAAAACAATCAGAAAACACTTAGCTTAGGGAATATCACATCCTGAGACACATTCTCAGACATTGGTGAGTTTGAACACGAAAATGGGCCAAAAGAATCATCAAGTGACATTGCTTACGGTTTAGAATCGCCTGGTCCTCAATGAACTGAGCCGGCTGATCGATATGGAACAATTTCTGCTGAAATCCAGGCGTGCAGTCCAAATCTTCTGCAGATGTTAGCAGCAGCACCTGAGAAAAAAACCGAAGCCATCAATATTTTAACTGCGGCTTATGTGTTTGCCCTGCTAACTTTTACCAAATCTGTGACTTTTAGAAATGAGCTGAGGTTTTAATTTTATTTCCCAAATGAAGAGGTAAGTTGATATTTCTCCCGTGGCTGCCAACAATTCGTTTTGGCGATGAGATTTGGAAAACACGCAAATGGGAACAGCTGCTGCAGTTTCCATTAAGTTGCCGTTAAAGAAATAACTTTGTCAGATTTTTACACCTGCTAAGACTCTCACCATGGTTTCTATGTGTGAAATTTCGTTACAAAAACAGTCAATTTCATATGATGCCTGAGCTAAAACCAACTTCACTGTCACAGATGCAAAGGAGCAGTGCCATCTATAATGAGGAGGAAAGCACAACTATTCCATTGGAAATTACTTCCCAAAGGAATTCAGGGCCCACTAGACCTTTGCAATCCAATATGGTGGTCTTGAGACACTCACAGCTACTAAGCATGTGAAATGTAGCTGGGCTGAAAATGTCAGTATAAAATACATGTAGGATTTTGAAGACTAACTACCAAAAAATTTAAAAAAAATAATGTAAAATAATTAATAATTTGTATATAGATTACTGTTCAAATAATAATATTTTACAGACCGGACTAAACAGATATGTTGTTAAAGTCAACGTTACCACTTGCTTTGTACTTGTGTAAGTTTGGCTACTAGAAAACCTAAAATTCACAATTGCTTCCAAAAGCTCAGCTTTGTCTTTGCAAACCCTTGGGGTTCTTCATCCCAGAGTCAAAAATTTAGGCTATATGTTTTGGAATATAATAGTAGGTGACACACTCCTGGGCAAGGGGTAATTCAGTAAGGCAAGGAAGAGTCGTAGGTTTAGTAGGCAAAGACTACAAGCCCTGTGAAGATAGGAATTACCTCTTTTTCTCCAACTTTGATACCAAGGACCTACCATATATACTGGCACAGAGAAGATGCTCCATAAAACTTAACATACCATTGCTAACGTTTTTCAGCCTTTAGTACATGGCAAGCATGTCTACGTTTGCTATGCATCATCTCCTTTAATCCCCACAGCAGCCCTATGACGTATTTAGTATTTTAAATGTTTATTTACTTTGAAAGAGAGAGAGAGAGCAGGAGAGGGACACAGAGAGAAAGAGAGAATCCCAAGCAGGCTCTGTGCTGTCCACTCAGAGCCCGATACGGGGCTCAAACTCATGAACCAAGTTGAAATCAAGAGTTGGTCGCTCAACTAACCGAGCCATCCAGGTACCCCATATTTAATTTCTTATAGGAAATTAAATTCTTACATTTTACAAAGGGCCTGATGTTCTCACACGTTGGCCCAAGATCCAAGATTGTAGAGCTGGGACAGGTAGAGCCAGGATCCAAATCCAGGCTTAGGTGTCCTCTGAGATGGATCACGGTCAGAGCTCCTCCCAGACCCCACAGGCTTTCCACACCCTAGGGCAGGACTTTACATTTGGCTGAGCTACTTCTCTGAATCCCATGGAAGGCTGCTTTAACAGCATGGTGCCAGCAGAGAGCGTTCGGAGATTCTCAGTAGCAGCCCTCCACCATACCAGGTGGGAACTGGTGCACAAATACCTCAGCTCTCTCCCCCTCTGGAGCCATACCTGGGAGGCAAGTGTTCTGTCTCCCCATTTCCACTTGGAATTCAACTCCAGTTGTCCACAGTGGCATCTAGCTTGATAACTCATCTTCCATTCACTGCCTTTTCTTCCCTGGCTCATTTCCTCAACTCCTGTTGGTATTTCTCCGACACCACTCTCCAAACAAAGAAAGCTACTTGCACTCCAATCCTTGACTTAGTGTCTGCTTCTTGGGAAACCAAACTTTGATATTAGGATACAAACTCTTAACCACTGTACACAGCTGCTGAAGAAAACTCATTATCGTCCCCACCAGCAAACTCAAAGGGTTGTACACAAGGTTGGAAGCTGTGGAACCCGGGCTTCTCTGTAAATAACAGCCCACTGAAATGCACTGAACCCCAAGGAATAAGACAAAGAATCAATCTTCGGAGGTTCATGGTGTGGTCAGATTGAGGAACATCAGAGAAATTGAAATGGGGGAATCATCACCCTGACCGACATCATCTCTCTAAAATCAAAGGGGTTAGGGTATTATTATAGCTCTGTACCTGAGCAGTTCTGCTTGTGAAACTTCCCCTTGCCTGCAGAGCAGGCTCTGGTTAGATTGCTTCCGAGGCAGTCATAATGCTAACACCCCAAGGGGCACACACACAGAATGCAGATTCAGGACTCAGAATAATTTGCTGGCGATTTTGCAAGCAGAAAATCTTTAACTGGCCAACAGCTAATTCAGTTAAATAGCAAATGGTCAAAGGTGGCCTCCAGACATCCTGAGCCTACAATTATACCTTAACCTTCTAATCAGCTAATTCTGCCCTCAACCCCAGACCGGTAAACCAGTCACCTCGTAGGAACTAAGGAGATACCAATTCTCTCGGGATCCCGAGGATAAGAATCCAGAACTGATTGAGAGGATGGAAGAGCTGAGCCCCTGTTCTTGTCTCTCTGTAGCTCCTTCTCCTTCCTGATTTCTTGGTGGGCTCTATTCAGGATTCTTCTGGAGTCAGGAAGGAAAAATAAACCTTTCCCAACGGCTAACCCTCAGGGTGGGTGGGAGGAGTCAAAAGACTCCCAGAGGTTCAGCTTGGTTTTATAAATTCTTAGGTGCCTCCACCCACTAAAATTCAGGTTAAATGCTTTTAATGGAAAAACAGGCAGCAGTCTCCTGGGCAAGGTGTGACTTAGGAAGTAAGAGAGAGCCCCTCCTCTCTGCATTCAGTTCATTCACTTAGTCCCCCAAATTTATTATTCTCCTGGGGATTCAGCAAGCACTCTGTTAGGTGCTGTTCTGGAGCCTGTATAGAAGCATAATAATGCAGTAATTAAAAGCAAAAACTCCCGAGTCTTTTCCTTGGTTCAAATCTTGGCTCTTTCCTTTACTGACTGACAGTAACAGAAATATGGGGAAATGAGATGTGAACTGAGAGGAGCTATACGGACTCAATGGATGGTGCATCTAAAGCAACTAGAATAGTGTTGCACAGGATAGTGGTCAGCAAATGTTAGCTGTTAATGTGGAGCAGAAAAGGTGCCAGGCATTAGCAAATCATAATTTAATTAATTAACTAGAATTTAAATTGAAGGGAAATTACAGGTCTCTCTGGGAGCATGTCAAAGCCAGGGACAGGGAGTCTGATTTCATCTAGAGGGATTAGAGAAAGCAAATCCACAGAAGAGACATCTCTCTGCTTTGATCTCAAAGATGGGTCAGAATTAGCTAGATAAGTGGAGGGGAATATAAACTTGTCCTTTTAAGCCACACGCTCTGTGCTTTCACATGAATTCCTTTGTGTGTGTCTGGGTTTCATGTAACACATCTCTGCAATGACAAAACTCCATTTAAAAAAAAATCCAGACTAATTTGGGGGCTCTTCCCCAACACTGACTTCCACCTGGGCAGTAGCGGTAGTTTCAACTTATTGCCATTGCCCCTTGACTTTTTAGCAGAATTTAAGCATATCTGTGCATGACTTTGTCACAGACACCCACCCTTCAATCTCAATCATACTGAGTTTGGTGGAAGAATGTGAAGAAGCATCCCTCTTTGGTTTAAAAGTATTTGGACATTACTCCACAACTAAGCAAGCCTCTTCTTCAACATTATCAGATGTCACTCCTATAAATATATGACCTAGAGGGGCGCCTGGATGGCTCAGTCAGTTGAGTGTCTGACTTTGGCTCAGGTCACGATCTCACTGCTTGTGAGTTCGAGCCCCGCGTCGGGCTCTGTGCTGACAGCTCAGAGCCTGGAGCCTGCTTCAGATTCTGTGTCTCCCTCTCTCTGCTGCCCACCCCCACCCTCTCTCTCTCTCTCAAAAATAAATAAACATTTAAAAAAATAAAAAAATATATACGACCTAGATACACTTTCCCCCAAATCCTCTTTAACGTTTCCAGAATATAAGCTATGAACAACATTCTGAACTTATCTTTAATGCCTTGGGAATTTTGGTCTTCCTATATGGTTCTTTTGTTCATTTATGCATTACCTTGCACTTCATGAACAAAAGGCAACCAATACACCTTTGAAAGCTCAGCAGTGATTGACTTTTGTGATCACCAAAGGATTTCTATCATTCGAAAATTACAATCAGTCCGCTTATGAAAGCAGATTCATGTTCAGACAAACTACAGGCACAGGACACAGCCACACTGGTTCTGTATGAATTCCCAGTTTATCTGCTGCCATTTACCAGCTGTAACCTTGGGCAAGCAACCTTCCGGGTCTCAGTTTCCTCAGACGGAAATGGGAACAATAATAGTATCTTAAGGTTATTATCAGGAGGAAGTGAGTTACTTGTTGTAAGGAGCCTTATGTAGTTCCAGGCACACAGTAGTTGCTCAAGAAATGTTTGCTATCATTATCATTGTTTCTATATATTACGTTTAAACCAATATACATGTTTCACTGGTATTCTATTGCCCAGGGTAGACATTCACAGATGTCATCAAAAGATTACTTTAGTTGTTACTGTAAAACTGTTCAGTGTACAGACTGTGCTCAGAAATATTTCAAGGGAAACAGCAGGGGCCTGAGTCAGGTAGAGATGGGAAGGGAGTTGCATCTTGGGGTCAGGTGCACAATGAAAAACATCAGTGCCTGTTGCGAGCTGAGTTGTGCTGCTTTTGCAGAACACCAAGCATTCTTTAAAACGGTAGCCCAGAGCTCTGTCCTCTGTGTAAGAGCCCCTGCCCTAGACGAACATGCCAACAGCAAAGCCTTACATCACACTCTTCATACCTGCTTCTTTTTTTTTTAGGGTCCATTTCTTTGCTGCTGTTTAGAGCTTTCTTTTTGAAAAAAGAAAGGGTTTATGTTTATCCTGACAGGTAGTGATTCAAGAACATAGCCAACTTTGGAATTTGCTTCCAGAAAAAAAAAAAAAATTTTTTTTTCTGTCCCAGACTGCAGGTTGCCAACTGGCAGCATATGGGATGGATGTGGCCAGCAGATTTGGTTAGTTTAGCCATAGCAGTCTGTCATAAAAGTTAAATTATCATATTATAAAGAGCGCACCTCTCTTGGCTGTCCTTGTCTGCATCATCCCCCATATTACTTCTTCTGCTTGCTTGACTCCGTTACACACATATCTGCCCCGCTGCCCCTGCCCTGTCCCCGACATTTGAATTTGCAACCCCTACTTTAGACTTTGGAAAGAGGCTTTTTAAGCAAAGAACACTCCTTGTTACAAGGCTTTAGCTACTTGTCATAATGGTATCCATAACTGTGTGCTCCTGGCTCTGTTGTAGTGATTTTGGCCATGTGACTAAACTCTGGTCAACATAAAGGGAGTAAAAGGATTTTCCCCACTTCTTGGCCTGGCCCCTGAAATGCCCTCTCTTCCCCATCTATGAAAACAGAAAGGAAGGACTTCCAAGATGGTGGAGTCATCCAATAGAAAGAGCCCAGAAATCGGTCCCTGCTTAGAAGACAAGGACTGAGGAGAGAGGTACCCAACAAGGAAACCCCACATGCATTGTGGAGACCCTGAGATCTGGGGGTGTTTGCGTGAGTCAGCAGCTCACCTGCCCCACTCTATGCTAAACATGGAAGGGACAAGGACAGAGGGGCTTCTACACCATGGCATCACAGATACATCACCAGAGGCCAGAGAGAAATATCAGGACTGAAGAAAGCTTAACACAACTGTATTCGAAGCAGCCATAAATAAAAAAAAAAAAAGAGAAGCTTCCTGCCACAAATAATTATCTCAGCAGGCAGTGAACAATCTCAGATCTCATCCTCTCTTAAGCCAGCTCCAAAATGGTATTTTCCAAGCGAACTCACTAGTGTCTCCTGGCCCCTGGTTGTTTTCCTCTCACTGACTCACTGCTTTTTGCTATTAGCGTGGATGGACAGTTACTTTATCCTTGCTACAAAACACCTCTGGTTTACTCTTGTCAAAGTCTGTCTATTGGACTCAGTTTGGAGGGGCTGAGATTGACGGGGAAGAAAGGCTACTGGCTCTGACTTGCAGGATATAAAAATGTTACAGCAATGAATTTTGATGGACTCTTTATCCTGCCAGAGTCCCCAGAGGGTTTATAAAGGCACTCTACCTACAGGGAAAGCATGGAGAAAAGAGGTATTTCAAAGACATGCGTGGGCACACCCATGCCCACACACACATGTGCACACACACGTGTGGGCACATGTCAATATCCTCACTGACAAGTAAGCTCATGTCACCCACACTAGCTCTAAATCTGACCTCCTTACAATCTTCCTGGTGTTTCATGGCCACACAACACAGAACACCTGCCACCATCTTGGCCATAATGTAACAGACTCTTAGAAATGATTCTGTGAGTCTCGGGAAGATAAAGAGACAGAATACTACCAGTTTGGTGAGTCCTTCATGCACAAGTTGAGTTGTTGAGTGTTGTTGCCTTCACACACAATTTGAGACCAACATCTAGATTTTATTTCCAACTGAATGCTACTCAGTACCTTTTCCTCAAATTGTTAAAAGGGAAGGTACAGAATTATCGTCCCCCAAAGATGTCCTCAGCTGAATCCCCAGAATCCGTGAATATGTAAGATTAAATGGCAATGGGGAATTAAGGTCAGCTGACTTTCCAGTAGGAAGTAGAGTGATTATCCTGGATTATCTACATGTAATCACAAGACTCCTTGAAAATGGAAGACTCAGCTGAAGAGTTCGAGAAAGAGATGTGGCAGTGAAAGCCAGGTCTCAGTGATGTGCTGTGACAAAGACTGAGTCTGCCAGTGTCAGCTGTGGAGGTGGAGGAAGAGACCACGAGCTAAGGAGGGCAACAGGCCTCTAGAAGCTGGAAAAGGCAGAAACACAGATTTCCCCCTTAACCTCCAGAAGAAACTCAGCCCTGCTGACAACTTGATTTTAGCCCAGTGAGACCCATTTTGGACTGGTAACTTTCAAAACTATATGACAATCCATGTGTGCTGTTTTGGTTAATTTAATTTTTTTTAATTTAGTTAATTTTAGTTAATGCTAAGCATGTGGTAATTTGTTGCAGCACCCAGAGGAAACTCATACAGTCTACCATAGTGTTGGCCCCAAAGTAGAGGCTCAGAAAACATTGGTTCCCTTTACTTGATTTTTCAAGATGTAAAGATAATCTGGGCAAACCAACAGAGAGGGAAGCATAGAGGAAGGAGGGAAGGAGGAGGAGTGGAGGGAAAGTGAGAAAGAGAAGAAAGGAAGGAAGATGAAAAAAGGCTCATGACCTTGGAACCTTGGGCAAGACTGTCAGAAGGTCATGAGGTGGAAACTGCTGTCTGAGTGCTCCATTCCTGAGCACAAACAGGCACAGCCTCTTTTCTTTTGTCTTGGCAATTGTCCTTTCAAGTGGTGGGGCATTGAGATCTGCTGTTATGACAGAGTAGTTGGGATCTTTTTTTTTTTTTTTTCATTAATTCCCTTATTCAAAGTTTAAAATTTCTATTATCTGCCAGACCCTGGGATAGGTGCTGGAGATGGAAAAATGAACAAAGCACTTGACAAACTTATTACCTAGAAGGAAAGGCAGACCCATGGACAAATAATACAATATAGTATTTTCTATATGTTGTGAATTAGGAAGTGGTTCAAAAAAAAAGAATCTTGAGCTAGATTACCTGGGTTCAAACCCCAGTTTTACCACTTAGTTGCTGTGCAATCCTAGGCAAGTTACTTAACCTCTCTGTGCCTTAGTTTTCTCATTTGTACAGTTCATCCAGTTACAATATCTACCATCATTGCTTTGTGAGGGTCAATGAATTGATGTAAATCAAAACGGTAAGGACAGGATAGGATAGGTTCATAAGAGGTGCTACATGCTACTGTTATTATTTTTATTAGGATAGAGGATTATGTAAAAAGTATTATATAAATATAGACAAAGGAACAACACCCTCATGTAATGAGAATAGGAACCGGGATGATGACACAGATAAGGCCATATTGGAAACATGATTGCCATTTTTCAAGTAGCAATGTATACTAAAGAATGTTCCATGCAGAGTTTGGTAAATGCAAACACCAAGACATGCCAGTTGAAGAAAGAAGAAGCAATTTGGCAGGGATAACAAGTTTTGGGATGTTTTCAAGATTATTTGAAAGTGTTTTTGTCTTACAGGAGGATTGAGTTGACCGGGCATGTCCTCCTGTAGTCTGGCTAAAACAGAACCAAAAATAATTCACTCAATGAAATTATAGTTTTTGTGTAAATGGAATTAACTCTTTACTACTAAGATTCCAGGATTAATCAACTAGACTCGACTGGTAAATTTTAAAGGAGAAATTGTTTTGTAAGAATTTCAGTGAATGCAATTAGGAAGGCTTGGTTTGCTGGCCCTTCATAGAAACTAGAGGCTGTACCTGCCCTAGAGTTGGTGCTATTTACATCTTCTATGAAATTTTAGTAATTTAAATTTAAGTAATTTAAATTAGTAATTTTACCTAGTAGTAACTAAAATTAGTAAATTTAGCAATTTAAATTAGGGTTTCAAATGCCAGATAAGACCTACCTCCCTTAAGACAAATAAAGAAGGAAGTCCCTATATGAGATACTCATGGGTGAGACTTAGCAGCCCCAGGAAGTTTGACTGAGCAAATATTAAGTACCAGTTGTTTGCCAGGCGTGAAAGACCTGTCCAGTCTGTATATAAAACCCTAAACCCATGGAGACACCAGGTAGGAAACTTACTAGACGAATAGATCTTGGGGTGAGGATTCAGTCTAATTGAAGACAACACCTGAGTCCAACACCTCGGCCAGCGTGCCATCTCAGCTACTGCTACAGTGGACAGTCCCCTAAGAGCTCAGGCTTACCCTGCAGAGTGCCCCAGCCTTTTCATATTCCAGGGTGGGGCTTGCTCCTATACTGCAGGAACCTGGTTAATGTGAGGTCAAGCAGAGCTGAGAAATGTTGAGGAGCTGATGCTCCAGGGACAGCCCTCAAGGCGCCCTCAATGCTGCGAAATGGCAGCTGGTTAAATGCCCTAATTGCCCTCCTCTGGATGGATGCCTCTGAAGGACATCCCATGTGTCATTCAGAGGTCCTGGTGGTTTGAACCCTGGCTGCCCGCGGCAGTGACTTCAATGATACTTCATTACAATGGCTCTCTCCCTCCTCCCCTACCTCATCTCTTGCCCCTCACTCTTGCTTCCTGGGTCACCTCTCAAAGTAAAAAAAAAAAAAAAAAAAAAAAATTGTACCTAGTTCTTTGTCCCCAGCTCTGACTCAGGGGAACTCAAAATAAGACATGCCTCATGTATTAGTTTTATATTGGTGCTATATCAAATAACCTCAACCTTGGTGGTTTGAAAAATATTTTATTATATTACAGATCTGGGTACCAGAAGTCTAAAATGGGTCAATAGGGCTGTGTTCCTTCAGCAAGCTTCAAGGGACAACCGGTTTCCTTTTGCTTTCCAGCTTTCATTGGCCAACTACATCCTTTCACTCATGATATCCCTCCTCCATCTTCAAAGCCAGCAGGATAGCATTCTTGTCTATCTCTGACTATCTCCTTCCACCATCATATGGTCTTCTGTTTCTAATGGATGCCTCCTGCTTCCTTTTTATAAGGATCATTGTGATTATGTCAGGTCCACCTGGGTTATCCAGGTAATAGTCATGTGTTATGGAAATAAGGATGTGGACATGTTCAGGGAACCATTACTAAGCCTACTATAACCCATGATAACTTCTATAAGGGACGGGGAAAGTTCTAGAAATACAATTTGAGTCCAAAATGTCTAAGAGGTATAGAAACAATATAAGTGTCCATAAGTGGAAGAATGCATAAAGAATATATGATACATATTATATATATACCATATATAATATGTTCCATGTATCATATCATATATTACATATTATGGAATATTCATATATATACATACATACATATACACATACATATATATATACACACATACATATATATATATATATATTCTATATAGAAATAGAATATTATTTGGCCATGAGAGAGAAGGAAATACTGACACTTGTGACAACAACATGGATGAACCATGAGGGCATTATGCTAAAAGGAATAAGCCAGACAGAGAAAGACAAATACTACATAATATCACATATGTGGAAAAAAAAATCAAACCCATAGAAACAGAGAGTAGGAAGGTGGCTTCCAGGGGCTGGGAGTTAGGGGAGACACGGATAGGTTGGTAAGAGGATACAAATCTTCAGGAGTAAGATGAATACATTCTAAAGATGTGATGGAGAGCATAAAGACTATGACTGGCAGTCTGTTTTATGGTTGATGTTTGCTGGGAGAATGGAAATCAGATGTTCTCCCCCCAAAAAAAAGAAAAAGCCTTAATAAAAGAAGGGACAGATATGTGAGTGAGGTGATGGAGGTGGTAATTAACTAAATAACTCGATGCAGGGAATCCTCTCACAAGGTATATGTGTGCCGGGTCACCATGATGTACACTTTAAATATATTAAAATTTTGTTTGCCAATTATACATCACCAAAGCCGAAATATAAAAACAAAAATACACAAGAAAACCTCCCAAAATGTCCAAGAGGAAGTCATCCCATAACCGCTCACACTCCTGACAACATTTACCTATAAAATCAGGAAAACATAAAGGAAGATCCCACTGATGGTCAACAGTCACACATCCAGGCCTGATGTTGTGTCAATTCAACAACTAGACTACGACCTTTTCTTGCTTAGAAATAATTATCAGATCCTGCCTGGCCTCACTGTGAAGTGGAACATTTTATTCTAACTGTGCGACTCTCAACACTTTCTTCTCTGCCAGACATTAGACAAGATGTCAGATTTGTCATCACACCGGAAGGTTTTCATTAATTATCTTTCAGAGGCAAAGTCCTTTTTGTAATTTATTTTTTCACACCAGGAAAAATTCTTCTATTGAACTAAATGTCTATCTTGTTAAATTGTTTTTTCTGCTAAAGGTTCTCACTTTGAAAAGTTCCAGAAGAAAAGAAATAAACCCAGCAAAAGTTGGTGTTGGAGTCAAGGAACAGATTGTGTTAAGCAGAAAGCCACATACGCTCTCTTGGGATATAATGTAATATGCATCTTTTCTTTAAAATTTAACTGCCTAGGGGCACCTGGGTAGCTCAGTTGGTTGAGCGTCCAACCCTTGATTTCAGCTCAGGTCATAATCTCATGGTTCGTGGGATTGAGTCCCACTTCAGGCTCTGTGCTGACCGTGTGGAGCCTGCTTGGGATTCTCTCTCTCTCTCTCTCTCTCTCTCCCTCTCTCTTCCTGCCCCTCCCCTGCTCACACTCTCTCTCTAAATAAATAAAAAATACAAATAAAATAAAATCTAACTGCCTAATGTTCAAATAAAAATTTCTCCAAATGAATCAGAAGGAATGACTCCTCCATTTGCCAATTAATCATATTCTTAAGGATTCATTCATTGATGTAAGTGACCTTTATTGAGTGCCTACTACCTGTTCGTGCCAAGATCACTACAAAATTTAGTAAGACAACGCTCCCACCCTTTAGGAAGACAAAGCATAACAGGAAACACTGGTGTGTAAATACATATTTTAAAGGCCCAATTAAAAGTATAGGAAAGAAATAAGGAATCTAGTAGAAATAATAAAAAGGAGAACACAGTTGGCTCAATGTTAAGGGAATGGCAGTAAGGTTACTAGAGAAACCACTGTTGTAGACACATTAGTTTAGTTGATTTTGCTTGTGTGCCCTTACATTTTAAACAAAAGAAGATGGGGGTGCGTGGGTAGCTCAGTCGGTAAAGCATCCAACTTTGGCTCAGGTCATGATCTCATGATTGGTAAGTTTGAGCCCATGTTGAACTCTCTCACTCTCAGTGCAGAGGCAGCTTTGGATCCTATGTTTCCCCCTCTCTCTGCCCATCCCCTTATGTGTGGTTGCTCTCTCACGCTCTCTCTCTCTCTCTCTCTCTCTCTCTCTCTCTTAAAAATAAATATTTATAAATAAACAAACAAGAAACAAAGGAACAAATGATGATGCACAGTGGGAAGGAGTATGAATGATGGTGATCCATGAACTTCCTCTTCTGTGCTGTGACTAGTGATTACTCAGAATGCCTCTGATGTCTCAGGACTGAGTCTGTCAGCACAGAGCCCTACGTGGGGCTCGAACTCACTGACCGTGAGATCATGACCTGAGCTGAAGTCGGATGCTTAACCAAGCCCCACAACTTTATTTTTAAAAGGCAAGAATTCCTGAGTAGATAGAAACTAGAAAACAACGTAAAATGCAGCTTTCTTCTGCTTCATAGTTCTAGAGTAGTAAGCAAGACAGTAATATGATGTCTAAATGGAACACAAGGTGGCCTCAGGTTACAAGGAAGAAATAGAGGGAGGCCATCCAGGATGAGGAATACCCAAGGGAATCCTGGTAAGTGTTTAACAACCAGCTCTCCAATAAAGAAATGCCTTGGTTTGTAACATTTTCTGATTTCCATGGTGCAAATATTCCCATCATGGTCAATTTTGAGTGACCAATGTGGTCACTGCATACAGAATTGGGGAAGAGATGTGCACACAATTAGCTCCCATGAGCTGAGCAGTTCCAGCACTGCATTGGCTATGCCAGGTCCTAATTCTGGGTTGTGTGAGCTAAGAACTTGCCTGGATTTTTGCAGGGACTTTATGAACAGGAACCACCATGACACCAAGGAAACCATCCTTCTTTCCCATGGTGACACTGTGTAATCAAGGATGGTGTTATAATACCTAGGAGTTAAAACAGCCTGGAAAATCCTTACTAACGGAGCAAAATGGCCCACCATAATCCGTTGTTTTTTTGTTTTTTTTGTTTTTTTTAGTAAGAGAAAAATGCAATGAATCCTTGATTCAGGACCACGTGTTATTTAAATATTGCTTTTGATGTTTTATCCAGAATCCTAGCTCGAATGATCAGAGATAATCCTGCCTTCTGACATAATTAGGGAGCTGCTGCTTTGCTAAGCTGGAGGGTAATCAATTTGACCTTGAAAGTTTGTCTATGGTACTGCTAATGTTCAGAACACAGATGTGGCAGTCAGGCGAGAGTCTCCCTCGATAGTCAAACAACGGCTGTAGACTTTGCTCCAAGGACAAACAGGCTCTAACAGAGAGGGTGCAGACTCTGATGGCCAGCAGGTCCCATAAGGCCACTGTACCTGTGAGATGGCCTTTAGAATGTGGATTAATTGCTAACATTTAAATATCAAGGATTTTCACTAAGTACTTGGGCTTGAAACAGTGCTGGGACTGAAGTCAAGCGTTCTCCTGACGGGCAGAACCTCACCCTTAGATGACCACAGTCTAGGCGCCCCCTGGTGGTCCCCCAGAGGCATGTACCATTTGCCTTTTATTACCTCAGTTGTGCTCTTGGTGTCCTAAATTAAACTTGTAAGTGATTTTTGGTGTGCCCTCATGTTTTTTGGACGTATTTTTTCCTTACCAAGGCCTCTTCATTCATTTCACATTGCCTTCTGGCCCCCCAGCCCCTGAGCTTCATGCATACTCTTAGGAAAAGAGTCTCCCTCGAATGGGTTGCAGAGAAGTTGTCTGTCATAGTGAAACCACCACCACCATAAAAAAGTCTACAGTATTCTCCTCTTGAAACTATTTCCATATTTACTGTCTTCTGGATTCTGAGGAGCTGAGTCAGCCTGCTCCGTTACTCAAGTCCATTTTTTCTCAGAGAATCAGGCCCTTCCTCTTAGCTAGCTTGCTCAAAGGCACAAACGTTTTAGGACGATAAAAGTGGCTTATTGCCAGTCTCCAAAGACAGAGGACATCCCCTCCTTTGGCTTCACTGCAGTGTCAAACGAACACCCTCCTCTCTAATCTCTATAATAGGCGAGAAGCCTCTTCAACTTGCTTCTCACTGAAAACAAACAAAAAAGGTCAATGTAGACTCAAGTATATTAAGTCACAAACCCCTCCCATTATCAGCACTGCATTAAACTGAGGTGTGGATAAGCCAGTATCTTCTCTCCATCAAGCAAACGTTTGTCATGTTTTGAGCTGGGAAGAAAGAAAACATCCGAGCCAAAAATAGTTTGAGAAGAACATTATATATTTTTTTCTCATATCTCTTTGGGTCCACAAGTTCAATTACCTGAAATTTCATGAGTCAGTACTTGGGAATTGTTCATCTCAAACTGGATTAATGTAATAGTGAAAGTTTCTGCTAATCCTGCTTTTTTTTTTTTTAATGTTTAATGTTTTTTATTTATTTTTGAGAGAGACAGAGATAGAGTACAAGCAGGGGGAGAGACAGAGAGAGAGAGAGGGAGACACAGAATCCAAAGCAGGCTCCAGGCTCTGAGCTGTCAGCACAGAGCATGATACGAGGCTCGAACCCACAAGCTGTGAGATCATGATCCGAGCCAAAGTCGAATGCACAACTGAGCCACCCAGGCGCCCCCCTACTGCTCTTTTAAAGTAAGTTTGATTCTTCTTAGGAAAAAAAAAAAAAATAGTATTATTTCCCCAATAGTAAAATGTAGAGAAGAGATCTTCTTTGAACATTATACAGTGCAAAGTACAGTTATGGCAAAGTCCTCCACACTACTAGGCTGGGAGACCACACCAGAGTCTCCCTAAGTAGACATCAGCCGCAGACTTTGTTCCAGGGGCAAATGAGCTCAAGCAGAGAGGGGCCCTTGGTGAGGAATGTGCGCCACACTGGGCCCCTGTATCAATCTGTTAGATGGCCAGGAAGGTGAGTCTCCCAGGGAGAGGTGCTGGGAGCAGGAAAAGGCAATGGAAAAGAGAAGGAGAGCTCCAGCCCAGCTCAGGTGACCGATTATCCCAGTGTTTCAGACGCTATCTGGGTTTAGCACTGAAAATCCCCTATCTCAGTAAACTCAGTCCCAGGTATTCTAGCCCCAGCAGGAAAGTGAGCCATTGCAGGAGAAAGGGATACAGGAACTAGCAAAAGTATGGGGCAGGGTTGGGCAGAATGGGCACAGGCATAGGGCAGCACCCCAGTAACAGTGGGGCACCTTTATCTCACCTAAGCCGGAAGGTCCAAGAAGAAAGATGGTTTCCAGACCCAGCAGAGGGAGCTATGAGGAGGGGGTTCACGGAGAGGAGCTGTGACCCCCAGTGGAGGGACAGAGCAGCCTGTGGAAACTTACTCTCCTTCCCTCTGAGCTCTGTCCTAGTCCCCCACTGACTCAAGCCTCGGTTGGTAAATCACAGCCCACAGGCCAAATCTAGCCTACTGCCTGTTTTTATAAATAAAGTTTTATTAAAACATAGCCATGCTCACTGAATTTACCTATTGTCTCTGTTTTCACACTACAGTGGCAGAGTTGAGTGGTTTATAACAGAAACCTTATGGCCTGCAAAGCCGGAAGTATGTATGAACTAGTCCTTCAGGAAAAAGTTTGCAGAACCCTGGGCTAAGCCTACCGAAAGCCCGAAGGCAGGTGGAAAAGGGAGCGGCCGTGGAGGGGCCAACGAAGCCTTTCAGCTGCTCTTTGCCTTTGATGCCAGTCACAAAAATGGAGAACTACTGGGGGAATCTAGGCCAACGTGTTTTAAACAGAGGCACCCCACAACTGCCGTGAGTATAAACAAAACCATGAGTTTCTCAGGCAGCCTTCCATGAACCAGCCCTTTTTGAATTAGGCTCCTGCAGAGAAAATGCAACTGTGGAAAGATGGGATTTAAAAGAAAAAAAAAAAAAAAAACCCAGAGGCATTTCAGCCTCTTCATGATATTTTTTGGGTCAATTTTCTGTAAGTTCGGTATTAAAAAAATGAAAAATTAACCTCCAAAGAAAATGCTTTATTAAATATAAAGGATAGGGGTCTAGTTTGTTGGAATAAAGAACAACTACATATCTCATAATAATCAACTCCCATGTGATAAATATTAAATGAGCACCTACTATCTTCCACTTCTGTGCTAGACACAGAAGATAACATAGTAAGCAAAATACACCTTTTTCTGTCCTTATGGAACTTAATTCTAATAAAGGTGAAACCAGCGAACAAGCAAAACATACGTACAGAGGATCATGTCGGAGTGATGCATGCTATAGAGACATGAGAAACAAATGGTGGGGTAGGAGAAATGGCATGTGATGGGGGATTGGGAAGTGCCTTTCAAGAGGAGAATGTTGAGGAGTTGCTCACACCAGGAAGAGTGGGAGAGCGTTCGAGGCAGAGGCCATAGTGAACATAAAGGCATGGCTTGGCTGCAGGGGTATGCCCAGTGACTGGAAGAAGGCCTGGGTGGCTAGAGGGCAGCATGGTGGACGAGACCAGAGTTAGGAGAGGCCTCATGGCCCATGCTGCTGCGCAAAAAAGAGTTAATCTAGCAGACTTGGGACTACAGCCTTGGAATGGCCTGCTTGCAAGGTTGGCCTTTGACTGACATCTGGGAACCTGGGTTTTGGGAGGGCTCCTACTACCCTAACCGATAAAGCTGTCTCACTGTGCCTAACCTTTCTGCAAAAATATTGTGGTTTATGCTGAGCGCCTGTTTCCTTCTGGGAGCCTGGATCTTTGCCACGTACCGGGCAGAAGGTGGACGTGTGGTCAGACCCCAAGAAAACCCTGGGCACTGAGCCTCTAATGAGCGTTGGTAACATTTCATACATGTCGACACAGCTCATTCCCAGAGTGATGATCACACCCTCTACCAGAAGCGCCTTGTGCCTGGATTTTCCCAGACTTCACCCAACGCACTTTCTCCCTTTGCGGACTTCACTCCACATCATCTCCCTGTCATAAATCTTAGCCATGAGTACAACTACATCTTGAGTCTTGTAGATTCTCCTGGCAAATCACTGAGCCTGGAGGCAGTCTTGGGGACCCTTGGCACAAACAGCAGATCCACGTTTCATTTATTTCCTCTTGCGCCGAAAGTCAGGGGAAGCAGTTTACACGGACTTTCCCACAGAAACCTCACCACAAGTCTCTGAGCTTGGCAAGCCCCCTCCCCATCACCATTACTGCCATTTTACAGATGACTTCATTAAGATGCAGAGAGTTTCTACCCCTCGCTCAAGGTTACACCGCTGAGCCTAAGAGAGAATCCAAGTGGACTAACCCCCACCCCTCTGGCGTGCCCTCTGGGCTCACCCACAGCCCACACACAGCCTGCAGGCCCAGGACCATTTCCACACCTTCCTTTGGCTTCCAACCACAGTGGGGTGCCCATTTTAAGACTTTAATCTGTCTTATCGAGAGAAGCTCCAGCAAAGCTCATTCAAGCTCCACCTCTTAATCTTGATAGTGAATTTGAGCCTTTGTTGTAAGAAAGACTATTAAGATTTCGCAAGAAGATTTTTCAAGGGTGATAAATATCCCTTTAAAGGCACTGCATATCCACTGACTGAATAACTCTGTCCTAAAAATGAGTCACACTCGGAGAATAGAAGGGAGGGTTATGAAAATGCAAATTGGAATGACTTTATTGGCTAAGGTGAATTCAGTTCCCCTCGTCACAGAGAAGTATTAGTTGGCGAGGGCCCCTCCTCGGCCAAGTCTAAGGCTCTGTAGAACGCAGGGACTGAGCATCAGTGCCCTCATAACAGAGTGTGGTGTCTGCTGTTCAAAGTCAGCAGCAGAACCCAGCAAGATGCTATCATTTCCATTTTTCTGGAACTTATTTGTATTATTTTGGGGGGAAAAATCTCTTTAGGCCCGACCTTTTCTTTTTTTTTTTTAACGTTTATTCATTTTTGAGACAAAGAGCATGAGCGGGGGAGGGGCAGACAGCGAGGGAGACACAGAATGTGAAGCAGGCTCCAGGCTCTGAGCTGTCAGCACAGAGCCCGACGCGGGGCTCGAACTCATGGATGGCGAGATTGCGACCTGAGCTGAAGTTGGACGCTGAACTGACTGAGCTACCCAGGCGCTCTTTTTTTCCATTTTTTTTTAAATGTTTATTCATTTTTGAGAGACAGAGAGAGACAGAGCATGAGTGGATGAGGTCTTTAGGCCTGACCTCTTTTGTCATCAATATTTCTCAAAGTGGGTTACATATACCGCTGTGGTATGTGAGATAATTTTAGGTGGTATGCTCAGAAGACAGATGAACACTTTTTTTCATTTTAGTAATTGTGTCTTTATTTTAATGCTTACCTCCTATTTATAGTAAGCAATATTGATTTTCTACTTAGGGTAACGATAGAAATTTTCTTTTCTAAATATATCTGTAGCAAATAGTAAACTGATTTAAATACAAGTTAGCAAACACTAAAGAGAATATGGCTCCATTAAAAAAAAAAAAAAAGAATTATATAAAAGATTTAAGCTGGAGAAGACCCTGAACCAGGTAACTTGTTTGAGAAGGTATGCAGACAGAGAATTTCAACCAGAGGTAGAAGGGGTGATAAGAGGATAGGTATCAGTTAGAACCAAAAGAAAATAAGGCCATACTACATTTGAGATGGATGGTTCTCAAAGTGTGGTCTCTGAACCAGCACCTTTTGTGTGACTTGGGAGCTTATTAGAAATGCAGATTCTCAGGCCCCACCTCAGCCCCTCTGAGTCAGAAACTCGGGAGGTGGGACCCGGCAATCTGCATTTCACATGCCGTCTGGGTCACACCGATGCCCACTCAAGTTTGAAAGCCTCACAGCGTGAAATGATTCACCATTTAATCACTCATTTAATCAACAAGTACAGATGAAGCATCTTCCACAGTCAGAGCTCATATTTGTACCCAAAGCCCCGGAAAGCCACAAAGGAAGAAAACACTTCCAACATTTTTACTGAGGACTCACGATGGATGGTGCGAGTGAATCATGGCAACCGCTCCCGAGCGGGGCCAGAGCCAGTGAGGCTTTGCTCTACATGGAGGCTCCAGGGCTTAGAGCGTGATCGCCAGGAGTGCTTGCAGGGGAAGCTTCCAGGTGTGACTGAGACATAGATTCATTTTATTGTCACACGCGGAAAGAGCTGACGAAACCCTGCCCAAGAATTAAATGTCCCCGGTTTGCTGGGGGCAAGCATGCATATAGATTGATCATCACAGCCTCCTGCTGTGTGTGAGCTGAGACCTTCGGATGGAGGAAAGTTCTATCTGGAGACCAGGGCTGAGGAGGCCATGGGTGGGCTCTACCATGGCAGAGTGTTTCCTCACAATCTAGGATCCTAGGGTTAAACACAGCTACCGCCCCTTGTGGGTCAAAGAAACAGCAGTGGGTTTGGCAATGACAGAGGGACAGGAGGGGCAGAAAGAGAATCATCTCATCTGATGGAGGGATAAGGCAACTGCATTCACTGCCCCCAGAAAATCTGCTGTAGCTTTGAACGCAGCCTCTGAATCTAAAGGTTGGGCAGCTGGGGATTTTAAATCCAGGTGCCTTGTGACCTTGTCAGGAGAGAGGAAACTGAAATTTACACAGCACAGCACTTTCTCTCCGAATGTCTGGAGGTGCATAAATTGGTTCCAATGCAATAGAGTTTGCACGTTTCTGATACAGAAGCCACCTGTGCCGTAGGATGTACATACAGTCAATGCCAAGTGCACACTGGGTCTCAAGACTTGGTATGAAAAAAACAATGTAAAATATTTCATTTGTGACTTTTGTATTGTTTACATGTTGAAATGATACTACTTTTTACATGTCAGGTTAAAGAAAACATTACAGAGGTGCCCAGGTGGCTCAGTCGGTTAAGCAGCCGACTTCAGCTCAGGTCATGATCTCACAGTTTGTGGGTTCGAGCCCCACGTCGGGCTGACAGCTCAGAGCCTGGAGCCTGCTTCAAATTCTGTGTCTCCCTCTCTCTCTCTGCCTCTCTGTCTCTCTCAAAAATAAATAAACATTAAAAAAAAAAAAAGAAAATATCACAATTCATATCACCGGTTTCTTTTTACTTCTATTAATGGTGGCTGCCAGAAAAAAAAATTAATGTTAATTTATTTATTTTTAAGAGAGAGAGAGAGAGAGAGAGAGAGCAGGGAAGGGGCCAAGAGAGAGGGGGACAGAGAATCCCAGGCAAGGCTCCGCATTGTCACGGCAGAGCCTGACTTGAGGCTCAAGCTGACGAAGTGTGAGATCGTGACCTGAACTGCAATCAAGGCTTTGACTGAGCCACCCGGGTGCCCCTGCTACCAGAAAATTTTAAAGTGTGCATGTGGCTCAGATTAGATTTCTATTGCACAGTGCTGCTCCAGAGAAGGAGTGTGTTAACTTTGTCTTAAAAGACCGGGTAATAAATATTTCAGGCTTTGTGGACCAAGAGTCAAAATTGAGGACACCGTGTAGGTAATTACATAAGCATTAAAATAACCCATTTAAAAATGTAAAAACTATTGTTAGCTTGCAATTGCGTACAAATGCGCGGCAGGCCCAGATTACAGTTTGCAGACCACTGCTCTAGACCACAGGGTGCTTCAAAAGATCTGATATTCAGCCCCATGGACCCAGTGGTCCACTTCTGCGAAGCCAACTGTGGGAGTGAACATATACTTGGCGAGCGACAGTGGTGAGCAAACCGAGGCTCAGGTCCCAGGTTGGTTCAGCAGCCAAGAGGTGAAGTGGGACTCAAACTCAGGTGACTCCAAAGTTCACATTGTTAATCGCCATGCGTCACTGATGCAAGCTGCCTTTTTCTTTTCTTTTCTGTTTCGTGGTGAGTCTGTCTTACGTCTGGATACTAACGTCAGACAGCCCTGACACCATGCTTGGCCCCAAACAGGTGCTCTTTGGATGGACTGGGAGCTCACGGTGGTTGTGAAATCTCCCTCTTGCCTCTCCTTTCACACCTTGACCAAGGATTAATTGTATCTCAGCCGTCTAGGGCAGCCCTCTGCTTTTCATACACCAGGCACTGCCTTTTAAATTCATTTGAAAGCTATATGCTGCCTTCCAGGTGGAGGGGACAAAAAAGACCCCCAAGGGTCCAGTAGCAGAAATTGCATTCAGCACATCAAGAGTTAATCCTCCGACACCAAGGGTTATTGGTATAGAAAATACAAAGCAGTCATATCCTGCCTTCTGAAAGCACATGAGCTGGCTAGCACTGAATTGAGAAAATTATTATTTATTAAAAATGAGATAGTCACAGGCCAGTGACTAATCCTGATTGGGTTCAGAGACAATTCCCCGCCCAGGGGGCCAGTAATACATTTCTGGAGAAAGGTGTTTTATTAAATACAAAATGCCAGTAGCATTGTTACTCATCAGCCCTAGGCTTCAATGTAGGATCCTTTTGCATTATAATGGCATCAAATGTGAAAATACATAATGGCCTCAGGGTGGTCAGACCCCATTTTCTCTCCTAAATAGCCCCTGTGTTGTCTGCTTGCTTGGAGCCGGGTTTCTGCAAGCCTTGGTGCTGGCTCAGGTGGCCCCTGAGAATTCTATGGGCCTGGGGTAGATTGCAGATGGGTTCCATCAAGCGGCTTGCGTGGCTTTAGGCTCTTCCCTGGACACAGGGAAGGACCAAATGGAATCTGTTTCCATCCCCATTGATTATGAAAGCGGCCTAAGTCCCTCACATGGTTAATAGAAGGCCACTGTGTAACTGTTTTCTTATTTTTACTTTTCTGTGTTGGTAGTAGTTTGAAAGAATACTAGATTCGTATGTTTCACTGTGAATCTCGCACATAATTTATAAATCTAATTATAACTGTGAACAGTGACAGCAGACTTCACACAGCCTATAGATATATTTAGTAGACTGCATTTTGTGGTTTTTCATCTGGATTTTGTAACCATGTTGAGAGAGCAACAAGAAGCAGGAGGGAGGGGAGGAGGAAATGAAAACTCACACCTAAATACCCATTTGCTCTAAGACACTGAAAACTCTAAGAAAGACGGTGCATTAATTCGGGTTGAAAAGCAAGCCCTAGATATTACAAAACCTGTTTTCTAACTGGTTTCGTGTTCACAATTAATGGCTAATATTCTGCCATTTATAAGGAATTAAAATAAACAGCAGTTTAATGAGATTTCACTAGACCACTTGCAAGCACTCAATCAAATCTTATTTTCAATATGTGAAAAATGTCTCCTTGACTCTTAATGCATTCAGGGTCAACATTAACATCTTCATACATAAAAGATTCCATTCCGCTGTTAAAGAAGAGGTAATTATAAGATAAGGGTCACACAGAAGGTCTAGGGTTTGCGTAACTTCTATTCTAATTAATTTATCATATGTGGGATTTTGCTTTGGCTTCCAAGTGTTGATCTTTTATAGCTACCACGTTCCATGTGATAATGGCTTTTATTCCCTCAAAAGGTCATCCTTGATATAATTTCACCGTTAACAGAGAGAACCTAGGAGCATGGGCATTCCTGTATGTCATGGCATTGTGAAAAGTCATTCACTGAAGTTCTGGGTCATTTTTGCCCTGAGATGTTATTTAAAAACCAAGGGGCCAAGGCATTTGAACAAAAGGTGAGAAATTCAATTAATCATTGGAAGGTTGTCTTCGCAAGGCCAGCTCCACAGAAGCATACAGACCAACAGAAGTATGGTATATCTGACGCTGTGTGTCCTCTTTTCCCCTTTTATTTCATAAGTGACATGACTTGGATCTGATTGTTATTTTGTCTTGTATTTATTTTGTGTCTCATGTTTCTTAGGGCAGCGTGATCCGTAGCTGGAGTCCTCAGCCATTTCATCAATAGGAAACCTTTGTATTGTTGTTTGGGTTGGTTCCTTTTGACGCTTTTCATTCTTTGAAAACTTCTGGCCGTTCAAGCAAACTGCAGTTACTAAGTAACAATCGCCTCATTTCCCAGGGCCTCCCCACCCTGCCACGTGAAAAAAACAAATCAAAGACATACATAATTGTCAATTAGAAGCATCTGAGATAACCAAGCTGCGCTGAGAGAATTCTGACTCAAAGCAGAGAAACTTGATGGCGACCTAGCCCGGGATAAACATGCGATTTCAGTGGGTTTCTGAAAAGCTGACAATTTCCAAATCACAGCCACTGACTGCAATGATGTCCCTGGATTAGGGCTGCTCAAAGCCACCGTGCATGCAAATCACATGTTAAAATGCAGATTCTGATTCGGTGGGTCTGAGGAGGACCTGAGATTCTGCTTTTCTGACAAGCTCTCTGGTGATGCTGATGCCACAGGTGCATGGGCTTTGAGGAGCAAAAGAATATGCTAAGCAGGAGGTATATGGTGCTAAGAGAAACAGGCACAGTCCCTGCACTAAGGGAGGGCCGAGCTAGAAGACACAGAACAGGTTAAGAGCACAAAGAAATACGGATTTATACACATGATGAGCGTTAGGGAAGAGGAGAGCACATACCCTCATCTTCTCAGGCTCCCACCCCCCACCTGTTTACCAGAAGCTGCTGCTCAGCATTTGCTCCAGAACGTTCACTGTGCCAGGCAATGTGCCTGATACAAGCCACACTGCTCACTGCTCCTGGGGACTGCAAAGAATGTCAGCAGAGAAATGGAGGCTGACTTCTGTAATTAGCGCTCAGGATTCCACATGATGTGTGTCCTAACAGAGCCCAGCATGGAGTGACACAGAACTGGCCTTCAAATGAATACTTCTGAATGAGCAAATGACCAGAGGAGTCAACAATCAGGAAGGCCAAATGTACTCTCCAGAGTGAGAATCAGAAAAGGTACAGCACAATGGCTCTTCTTGGTGTACGTGCAGACAGAGTGGGGCATGGACCCCGGCCCTGCCCCACTCGGGCTCACAGAACCTTCCTTCTCTTCTTCTGGGGGTAACAAAACGGTAATAATAACATTTTCCTCATAGGATCGCTTTGGGGATTCAATGAGATCATATCTATGAAATGCTCACTACAGGGCCTGGCTAGTGGTAAATATTCGGTAAGGGATAAGGCTGGTTTCTTTTAACATCATCTTTATTGTTATTTTTCTAACAATTACTATGGAAGTGGCTTGCGATCCGGCCCTCAAAGGAGGTGAAGCATTTTGAGACGGGGTGATGATGAGAAGGGTTCTGCAGAGAAAACAAGTCTTTAAGAACCAGATTATTGCTTGCACATTCAATAAATATGCCACTGGTTATTTGTGCTTGCCAGGGAATTAGGTGAAGATTAATTAATATTTATAAAGTATTTTGATATCCATGTAATATCTAGTAAGCAATTAGTTCTGTAACACAAAGCCAAATCCTTTTACATACTAAACAATGTAAAACAAACCGAATACAGCTGTGTAAGAAGGAACAGAATTTCATTATCCCCTGTTGTAGGAAATATACAGCCAGTCGGATTTTTTTTCCCTCCTTTTAGTAATTTTCTTGCTGATTTTCTCTGGCTTCCTACTGCATTTTCCTGCCTTACCCCCTGCAGCCCCAAATCAAATTATTTCCTCTCAGGTAGCAGTCGAAGGAAGGAGAAGTGGGACGCAGGCAAATGCTGTACTTGGCCCCTCCTGCCTGGGAGGTGTTCTGAGCCTAAGACTGTAAATGGTTTAACAGGGAGGCAGACAAGGCTCCCAAGTGCTTATTTCCATAGCCATCAGCCTCGTCAGGTAGCGTTAAAGGCTCTGTGTTTCCTTACACTAGATCTTCACAGAGAAGAACTTTGGGGGGAGAGGGGATAAAAAGGGAAGTCAAGGGGAAATGAACCACTGGTTGCTCGATGATAGTGGGCGGCTCTGTCTCAGGCTCGGCCCAGGCCACAGGGGCAACCTCTTGGTGGATCTGACTGGACTCTCGGAATCCTTCTAACCATTTTCCATCGACTACTCTTACTGAGGGACAATGTGTTACAACGTATCCGTAGATTTCTCGTCCCCATCTGTTTCTAAAATTTCCAACTCTGTGTTCACTGTGGAAGCTTGTGATCCACAAAACTTTATTTAAAGCCTAGATAGTTTGTGAAAGAGATACAAAAGGGGTTACCATGGAGGAAGCAGATGCCAGAAGTCCTGCTTCCTCCCTAACTCCTACTCGGTCTTCCTACATGAGCTCCAATAATGGTTCTGGGAAGCTACTGAAAGTATTACCCAAGTGAAGGTCTTCCCAATCAAGTGAGCAGACTACCAGACCAAATTCATCCAGAAAACGTATCCTCTCTTGCCTCTCAACTGTTCTCTGTTGCCTGTGACCAGGAAGTTCCAGGGACTCAGGACTTTCAAACCTCAAAATGGGACAGTCTTGGGCAAACCTGGATATCGTCAATCTACTCTGATCCTACCTAAGGTAGAGTATTCTATCTCCATCCAAGTGACAACTCTGATCATGAACAAACAGAAAGCTCTGGCCCCATGCCATACTCATACCTCACTTGCCCATCCCTACACCATAAATTCTCACAGCTATTTTCCCCTTACCCATTACTGTGCTGTCAAATAACCCAAAATCTGGCCCAGTCTCTTGATGTGAAAAGGGCAGCAGAGCTGAGGATCTTTGTAAAGCAGATTTTAGACTCAATCTTCTCCAGAAGTTCCAGTCTTACCTCAGTTTCACTACAGTGGGCACTGCTTTGTGAAGCCAAAGACAAAAGGAGTTCAGACGTTGCCCAGAAGGAAGCTTGCCTAGCTCTGTCTACTGATTACCTCGATTCTATAGTGCACTTCTTTTTTAAAAATTTTTTAATGCTTATTTTTTATTTTGAGAGAGAGCAAGCCTGTGTGTTCTTGCACGTGGGGGTGAGCAGGACAGGGGCACAAAGAGAGGAAGAGACAGAATCCAAGCAGGCTCCGTGCTATCAGCACAGAGTCCAACGCAGGGCTCGATCCCACAAACCTGTGAGATCATGACCTACACCAAAGTCAAGAGTCAGTCACTTAACAGACTGAGCCACCCAGGGGCCCCTATATAGTGCATTTCTAAGAAGAGTGGGACCTACTTCATGCTCCCTGACTTCCAGCATAGGACTTACATCACCACGTCAGGAAAGTCATCACGTGGCCCCTTCCCAACCATCTGCTAAGGCCCATTGCTCAGAACCCCTGGCTCCATCTCCCTCACACTGGGTTGCAGACCCTTGATGACCCTTTTAGATCCTTGGAGACTGCAGGTCTCTCTGGAGCCAGTAACCACAGCCCTCTTGTGGCTAAACAGTCAATTCTGATCCAAAACAGTAAAGATGAAGATAATCCTATCAGAAAGAAGTCAAAAGAGGATTAAGGCACTACCTGCTCGGAAAACTACAAACTTTCTCTGTCCCCTCCTAAAAGCCCAAAGAGCGTATTTTACTAAATTAACATTATTTTTTTTTTTTTAAGAAATTATCACCAGCAGAGCAAGGCTGAGGCTGTGTTGCCTGGATGAGATATGAGCCAAATGTGTCCACAGACAGAAATAACCCCTACTTTATCATCAGGCAGAGGGTAGGCAGAACATGCCAGGGGCTTGATGAATCTTTCCAAACCCAGCCATGTGGCATTTTTCTGTAATTAGCTCAATTTCGCATTCTTAGTACCTTTCCCAAGTCCCCTGAGAGTCAACTACTGTCACTCTTATCATCTCCAGCTGTTGAAATTGAAACCCACCTCACTTTCCTGTGGTCAGTATTCACTAATGCCACATTTTAATCCCATTTAAACGTGGATGCTCAATCTGAAACGATCTAAGGTAACTGCCAAAGTGTCTCATCAGCAAATCCACTAAGTTACTTAAAAATCAAAAAAGCTTATGGAACAAATTGCCACATTCAGTAATTTACAGGCACTTTTCATTGTACGAAGCAATTTAAAATTACTGGAGCACTTCACTTTTTTTTTTTTCTTTTTCATAAGTGCTTCAATCTGGAAGTTATTGGGATTCTATTCCTGAGACGAGAGAGGTAATTTAACTTTTCTGGAGGACTTTTTATACATATACATATAATAGAAGCACCTATTTTAAAAATGATTGGGGTTCTGATCACGTGTGGCATTGAACAATTTAAAATTACTAAAATGTTTAAAATTTTATCAATGCTTTAAGTTTGGGATTGAATTTGAGATTGTATGCAGAAAATAAAAACCACACGACCATTTTATATCTTTGTCCCCATTCATTATTAAAATCAGAATTTCAACTTGAATGGTTTAAGCCTCCTGCCACATAGAAGACATTGCAGTCTTAAAATAAGTCTGACTTCATGCAAAAGCAACCCTCTGATTTCAGGTTTTCATTTGGTTCTAGTGTGCCTATTTATAGCAAAGTAATTCAGAATCAGAATCACCTCTCCCTTAGCAGACAATGCATCTTGAAAAATATTTGCTAAAATTGTTTAGATCTAGGAGAAATAGACCAAAGAGATTTTAGTTCTCACTATTCACTAAATTCAAAATTGGATCAAAAACACTTCTCAGTTAATGAGAAGTTTTTCTATCATTTTGTTTTCTGAAGCATCAAGGGAAAACAAAAATGAGTGGCTTTGTTCCTAGAAAGTGAGACATTATTTAAAAATGACACAACACAAAGTATGCTCCCGGTGTGTTCCTACTGAATTCTGGCTCTGAACACAAGGTCACAGAGGGTGGCTGAAAACCTGGTTGCCCCTTCACTGTTCTGGGAGCCTAAGGTGAGGCACACCTGTGCCGTCTGACCATTTTCTGATATTTACTGGCTAAAATATAGATGAAAAGCCCTTTGGAAAGAAGAAAGTCCTTTATCCCTGTCAATTTTCTTCTTGCCATATTTTTACATTGAAAATTTCAAAGAAACACCAAAGTGGAGATCGTCATGTGATGGACCCCTCCGTATCTATCACTGGATCTCAACATCACACTCACTGTTACCCTTGGTTCAACTCAACACCCATCCACTTCCCCAGACTGTCTTAAAGAAAATTCCAGCTATCATACCAATCATCTGTAAATATTTATAATGTGGGTATAAAATATTGAACTTTCCCCCTAACACAAGCACCATACATTACATCACTTGAACAAAAATAACCAGAATCTCTAAAGGTCACCAAATATCCAGTCTGTGTTCATATGTTCCTAACTACCTTATAATTTTCACAGCTTATCTTGTTATCAGGATCCAAATTAGAACCAAGCATGATGATTAATTGCTACATTTCTTACTTGTTTTTTAAATAACAGAACTCCCTTTTATTTAGATTTCTATGTATGTGTATGTGTCTATATAAATATATATATATGTATGTATATATACATATATATGTATGTGTGTGTGTCTGTGTGTGTATATATATATGTATATATACACAGACACACACACATACATATATATATATATATACATATATATGTATATATATATGTATATACACACAGACACACACACACATACATATATATATTTGTCATTGCAACTTTTTTATTGAATCATCTGAGTTGTTTCCACAGTAGAGTTTGGCTGATTGCAACACAGTGGTGTCACTGAACATGTTCACCTGTCCACTGTGTTTTCCTGTAAGTAGGTAGTTATATCCTAGAGGTGTCATCAAATGCAGGTTTGATTTTTTTGGCTCAAAACGACTTGATAGGAGGTTGTGTGGATTTCCTTCAGGAAATACAAATGTCTGTTGTTAGCAATCATTGATGGCCATTGCCTAGATCCATTAATTAAGGATTGCAAATCCATGGTATTCTACCATTTTTTTTATCATTTATTAACTGTAAAGAGAAACTCCTTTCATCAACTCTGCAATTATTTTGACCTGGAATTCTAAAAGGAAAAAAGACATGTGTTTGGTCCTTCCCCTTCATTTACTAGTTTCTAAAATAATGAGTTGGTTTCTATCATCTTTGAAAGGTAACCAGTAAGTAATTTTGTTTTCCTTAACACTATGAATTTGTGGATTTAAACGTAATTGGTGTGTTTCAATCCAATGAAATTATTAATCTTATTTTAATGCTCATATTATCTCATCTTTGGCCTGTCGATGTTGGTGTCCCCAAAGGACATGACCCAAATAACATCAAGTAACTTCCTTGTGTTTTGATATGACAAAATCTTACAGATTTATCTGGTACCATTCCTGCCCCAGACAGGAAATCAACCGTTTTCCCAAAGAGGCTTGGTTGCATTTGCAGGGAAATGGTAATTGAAGACCATAATCTTTTTGCTAAGGAAGCTCAATATTATTGGGTTGGACACTGTGTCTAGGCCTTCTTTTTTTGTTTTGCTTTGCTTTGTTTTTTAAAGTTAAAAAAAATTTTTTTTTGAAAGAGCACAAGCGGGGGAGGGGCAGAGAGAGAGGGGGACAGAGGATTTGAAGCGGGCTCTGCACTGACAGCAGCAAGCCTGATGTGGGGCTTGAACTCACAAACTGTGAGATTATAACCTGAGCCAAAGTTGGACGCTCAACCGACTTAGCCATCCAGGTGCCCCTAGGCCTTCTTAATAGAGACAGAATATATGAATTTTTAAGATAAAACACATCATAAATTCATATTGGTAATGCTACTTCCAATTCTGGGCTATAACATTTTTCATTAACCTCATTGATCTTACATCTGTATCTTCTTAAAATTCTAATTCTCCTCAAAACTAACGTAATTACTCATTTGCTTTATCTCCCAATACACACAACAATAGTAAGAGCAATATCAATGCTACTTCCAACAACAGTCTTACCAAAAACAGTTAAGATTTTCCTTTTTCATTAAAAAAAAAAAGCATTACTGTTAAAGTGTATCCCACTAATGAATGCAGTCAAATTACTGTATTTTAAATTCACTGGGGATAGTTCCTCTCAGGGGGTTATGCCATTACCTGAGTACACATTTAGGTTCAATTATTTCTCTGACTTTTGAATTTCATAATTGCCTTTTTATTTAGTTTCATTTTCTAATTTATGAAATACGGTTTATTCAAAAAAAGTCTATTTGTTCCTTGTATTTTTTGTTCCCTTGTACTTTTTCCCTAACTGTGCCAGATTATTTTTTTCCAGAAATGGCCACAGCAATATTTTTAGTTGTACATGCTCTTCCAGACTTTACCACGTCCTCATTAGAAGGTGAAGTCTCCTCCCTCACCTCACTTGAACCGGGGTGGACCTTATAACTGTCTCCAAAAGCAGGACGTGAAAAAAAGGGACACTGTGTGACTTCTGAGACTACTCATAAAAGGGAATAGGATTTGACTGCCCTCACTCTTAGGAAAGGCACCTTCAAGGCCCTGAGTGAACATGGAAAAAGACCAGCTACCTGGAGGCCTGTGGGCTGGAGAGACCACAGACAGAAAGACAGATGCCTGGGCAGCCCTCGCTATTCTGTCTCTCCCCCACCACCCCAGTTGTTTGAGTCTTCCCATTCCAGACCAGGACACAAGGGAGCAAGCTCTGGGGTGATCCAGATGATTCCAGCCTCAGCTACTCACTGCAAACTGCCTAGCTGAGCCTAGTCAACCCCAGATTGTGAGACATAATAATAAAACAGTGTTGATACTTAAAGCCACTAATTTTGTTAAACAGAAATAGATAACTGGAACAGTAGCTTTTTAAAAAATATATTATGGTTTAACCTACCTTAAGCAAATACAAGTAAACATGTAGATAAATATATACCCACCTTCCTCTAGAGATAGGCAGTTGCACACTACACACTTTTCTCCACCCTACTTTTGTCGCCTGAATGGTATATCTGGAGGTTATTCCAAAACAGTCTATACTCCTCATTCAGAGCTGTATAGCTCTCATTGGGCAGGCACCCCATTGCATATTTAACTGGTACCCTTTTGATAGACATTGGGGGTGCTTCAAGTTTTGTTTGCTTGTTTGCAACTATTGCTGCAATGAATAACTCGGGTTCTCTTCTGATCGTTGGCAATGTCACCATATGATCAGGTGAGGCTAATGTACCCAGAAGGTCAAACCAGTTCATTCACGTAAAGCCCTTGGACCAGTGTCTGCTGCATGTAGATGCTTAATGCCCATTAGCTAGAGATATCACCAAGGGAGACCCCTTTGGTTCTGCAAGTGGGAGCCAAGTCAGTGGGCAGCATGGTTCCCACATCAGTGGAGCTGGGAACTCCAGGACCACGAAGCACAGATGGTTGGAACGGAAGACAGACTCAGCAGAACCCTTGTTCTTCCCTACTCCTGAAATAATTTCCTCCTACCTGGCTCCTTGCCTCTCTAGACTCTACTCTTCATTCAGGATTTGGGGCAAGTATTTCTTCTTTAGGGAAGCCCTCCATGACCACCCGTAACCCCCAAGCAGGGTCAGAGCCCTCTGTTGGTCAAGGTTCCAGAATATTGTTCTCCTTTGTTCAAGGCACGCATTTATATTTGTAGTTCAGGTATCTAGGAATGGTATTACTTGGTGAGGGTCTTCCTTCTCTCCTAGACAGCAAGCTCCATGGCCGTCTGTGCTCATTGGTGTAAGCCCAGCACCCAGTCCAATGCCTGGCCTGTCAAGTCTCTCGACAACAGTTACAGAAAAAAGACGTGCAGAGAGGACGGGCCTTCTCCACCACCCAGAAGCAGTCTGCCTGCAAGGCCACATGAGCTTACCCGAGGCCAAGTCCACAGAGGCTGCATAGGCCAACTCCAAGCCAGGGAAATTTAGTCATCTACCTTGTGTTGCCGCCTCATTATATAAATTTTTTAAATAGCCTTATGCCAACACCATAAAGGTAATTTCCTGTTGGAAAGGACACTTACTCATTTGCTTTAAACAGTCATTAATGTTCCAAATTTCCCTTCAGAATTTCATGTCAATGATCCTATGGGGAATTTGAAAGTAAAACCGGATAAATAATGATGTGGGGAAAATGTCAGATGAGGATGTGAATGCCTTACAGACTTTCAACTAATATTGTTGCTGTCAAAGTTCAAGGATTAAATAGTCATCAGTTTGCAACCTTCCACAGGAGCCCATTCCTCCCTGACAGCAGCTGGGTCTTCAGCTTGCCAATAATGACTGTTTCTGCTATAATTGATAGCTTTATCTAACGAGGAGATAGTAATCTTAAAAGTCACAAGGCTTGCCTCTCCTCAGTAGAGGCAGGTCCCACTGACCCACTGGGAAGGACTCTGCAAGAGAAGGGACAGGCTTCTTTGTATGAATGAACGTAATCTCCCATAGACTTGTGGCCAAACATTAATGCTCATGGTCCAATAAAACAGAGTATTTATATTCAGAGCCACACCCAGAAAATCTGGGGCACAAGTATAGTCCTTACCAAAGACTATCTTTTCAGACAAATCTCTCGGGTGGATAAAGTATGAGTCTCACATTTACTCACACATTTTTTGAAAGGGACCTTTTCTATCTTGTCTACCTCTATATCCTCAGTGCCCAGGACAAACCTATCACAAAGTAGATGATCAATAAATATTTGTGAAATGAATGAATGGATGGTTAACTTCCACATCGTGGGGTCCTAGGGATAACTGCAGCCCAGTTCCAGACAGGATGCCTGGGTTTACAACCTGCCTCCACCATGAACTAGTCATAAGACCTTGGAGAAATTATTTAACTTCTCTGTGCCTCAGTTTTGTTGTCTATAAATTGGGTATAAAATAGCTCCCACCTCACAGGGTTGTAAGGATTAAATGTACTAATATCCATGAAACATTTAGAATAATGCTTCATGTATTATGAGAGTGTGCAACACTCAAGCTCTTGTCACTTTTTTTGCTTTTAACATTACAGACACGCACATGTAGCGAACACCCAGCATGGGCCAGGTCCTGTGCTTGGGGCTTTACACATGGTATTAACTATTTCAAATCTGCTGTGTTATTGCTGTTAGCATGTCAATGAGGAGTGGTATAAACGAACCAATAGTATTTCCAACAATATCTCATTTAATCCTCCTCAAGTTCCCACATGGCATATACAATTATCCCTGTTTTAAAGAATCAAGGACAGAAAGAAGTTGGTGTTGTATTCACATAAATGACACATACAGGGCAAAGTGAGGCTGCACCTGCAGCTCGTCCAACTGCCGTGTGCCCTCCTGTGACTCCCGCTGCTGCGTCTGTCGGACCTTCCACAGACCATTTTTAACGCTAAGTGTCTGTGTCTCTGCCTACTGGCCCCCGCTTCAGGGCTCTTACTATGCTCTATGATCACTACTGCCATGGCACCTGTCACCTTCTAAAATACCATGTGATTTACTTCTCATTTGTATTATTTGCCTCTCCTGCTAGAATCTCAGCTACAAGCACAGGGATCTTGGTCTTTTTTTTTTTTTTTTTCAGTGATGCGCTCCAAGTGCCTAAAATGTGCTTAGCATGTCAAGGGCACTCAATAACTACCGAGGAAGAAAAGAAGAAAAGAAGAAGGGAAGAGAGAAGGAAGGAGAATACAAAACTCCTCCCCTACCCCTTCAGTGCTATCTGGTCCCTGCTCAGAGGCATCTCCTCCCGGATGACTCTGCCACCATTAATGCACATGTCCTAGTTTCCCCTGTCTCCCCGGTCACCATCTTTCCACACTGTGGCTACAGACAGGGAAATGGAAAAGGCCGCCGAGGAGTTAGGGCAGCCTCATCCCCAGACAGGAACAACCCTGACACGGAGGAAGGAGGGACAGTGGAAAGGAGGCAGCGTGAGGCTCTTTGCAGAATGAAAGAGAGAAGACTTCGTGAGATCTTAGTGCACTGCTCGTCACAAACTAATTCCAAAATATGTTGATTTAGGAACCAGCATTTGAGACTCGACTCTGTATCATTATCCCCGGCTGGTGGCTATAAAGGCTCAATGCCGCTTTTCTGGAAAACTACCTAAAGTCTACCTTCATGCTTAGCAGGATAAAATGTTATCCGATTAACTTAGATCAATTAATTGATTGTTTTTGTAATTACCGGATTACTCATCTAGCAATCAGAAGATTACTTTGAGGCAATAAAAACACCCTAAACAATGAAACCTATGCAGCCTGTGTGTAGAATGTACTTTTATTCCCTCCCTCTCATAAAACTCAATCTTGTATTTCTTAGTTTTGAGTAAATATTAGAAGCAATGACACATGGCAATGGTTTTGCTGAAAGAATGTCCTCACGGTCCCCGGGAGCACCTCCTGGCAAAGCAGCTGTTTGTGATTATACCCCCTCAAAAAGGGCTCAGAGGGGAGTGGGTTCCATTCTGCCACTGCAAGTGCTTTTGGAAAGCATCACGCACATTACCTGTCACCGTGTTTTCTACCTTATTCCAAGCGATGACACCACTAACAGCGGACACGGTGCTCATGCGCAGGTATATGAATATGCCAATGTCGTGGCAGAGGGAGGGTGCCCTCCTTGGAGGCACCTGCAGTTGCATACAGCTGACGGATGGCTGAGGCCAGATTTGAGGGGCCGCCTCTGCCTTTATTTGTAAAATGCCCCGATTTCTGTGGCTATTAAACTAAAGGACTTTAAACCTTGTAAGCACATCTAAACGGCCATCACTGGCTATCTTGTAATGGCACCAGTAACTTTCAGTGGCATGTAAAATCTTCAGCTCCCCCACCCCCTTTCTGGCAAACACCTTCACATCCTTCAAGAGCTAATTCAAATACCATTCTCTCTTCTATGCTCCCATATAGCTTTCCCCCTGCCTCCATTTCATGGAAAGTATCACGTTGTGAACTAGTCATTTCTCTATGTGTATTTGCTACGAGCAGCTCAAGGACTAGGCCTACAGTTTATCCAAAATTTTTGTTTGTTTTTGCTCATTTTGTTGACACCATGGAAGCACTGGAATGGATGGGCTTTCTTGTCTTACAGCCCTTGGGTTGAATGGCAGCTTCGTAACTTACCACGTGTGTCAACTTGGGAAAGAGTCTTAAACTTCTAGAGCCTCAAATTCCTCATCCACATCACAGGAATAGTGATACCATGTGCATAGCAGGGGTGTGGTGCACATAAAAAAAGGTGACCAGGGGTGGCTGGGGAACTCAGTTAAGCAGACAACTCTTGGTTTCAGCTCAGGTCACGATCTCACGGTTGGTGAGTTCGAGCCCTGCATCAAGCTCCATGCTGACAGTGCAGAGCCTGCGTGGAATTCTGTCTCCCTCTCTCTCTGCCCCTCCCCTGCTTGCTCTCCACCTCTCTCTCTCAAAATAAATAAACATGAAAAAAGGGAGACCAGGTGTAAAGATCCTGGTGCAATTAGGCATTCTAAAATATACACCCACACAATGCATACACTCACAATAAACGTGTGTACATCTGTATCTTCATATGTGTGAATATACATACATTTAGGTATATGTGTATGTGTGTGTGCGCATGCATTTGTATGTAATCGTAAATATGTGCATGTGTGTTTTTATATTCATGTATGGGTGTGTGTACATTTACACATAACTCTGTGTGTGTATTCAAGTATATACACGTTCATGTATTTAAGCATATGTGTTGGTGAATATTTTGCCACCGCTTCTCTATTCATCATCTCTTCTTGGAGGTTGCTGGAACTCAGAGTATAGATTTCAGGGAGCTACACACACAGAGACATGGGTTTAGTAGAAACACCTTCCTAAATACAGTGAGTGGGCACAGCTGAGCTAGAAAGAGCTGCTCGTCACTATGCTGAACAAGGAGGGGTGGACCCGCACGCCATGCAAAGCAGGGCAGGATCATAACGCATGAGAGGGAACCTCCTCCAGTTCTGGAGGGTGGTCAGGAAGAGGAATGGGTACCCACAACAGAGTGGGTGGAGAGAAGGCAGACAGAGCTGAAAGAAGAGGAAGGACAGGCTACACAATGGGATTTCAGGGCTCTCTGAGCAGCAGAACCTCTCCTCACTCTGACCACTTCACTTGGCCAATGTCTACTGGCCTCACAAGGGCGTAGAGATCTCACCTTCCAAGAAGTCTTTCTTATCCTCTCTCATTTAGGCTGTGTTTTCTGCCCACCTTTGAACTCCCTTCAAATCTGTGCTCAATCCATTGGCAGCAAAGATCACGTTGTCCCTTAATTGTCTACTTTGCAGAGTCTGGGTTTCAGGAATGCAGGGATTATGGCCTGTTCTCTGCTGGGTCCCAGCTGGGATTCAGTAGGCGGTGGTGACAGTGGGGACAGTGAGAAGGTGTGGATGATGATAAAAAAAAAATCTAAACACAGTGTTTCCCTCCTATCATTTCTGAACCTCATCTTCTGTTGTGTCCCCCTCATTCCACTGTGATCTCCTCATGCCTCCTCAGACACCCAGGTGCCCTCCCACCTCAGGATTTGTGGGGGGATGGGTACCCGTGCCTGCAAGACCCTCGTTCCTCCAGCTATTTCAAGTCTTAGCTCACATACAGCCTCCTCAGTGAGGCTTTCCCTGCCCATCTTGCATACAAACCATCCTCCCCAGTGGTATCTCACCTTCACTTTTCTCCATAGGCTTCACTAACATTATGCACTAACACATGCCCTCTTCATTCTCCTCTGGAATATAAACCCCTTCAAAGTAGAGACTTCTGTTTATTGTGCCCACACCTCTATCACTAGGGCCCAGAACAGGGCTGGGCACATAGTAGGCACTCAGTAAATACTCACTGAATGAAGTCAGATGGCAATGAATAATTATTACTATAATTAGCAATAGTGACAGCAGAAAGAACAGGGAGGTGCCTGTTTAGAAGGTTAATGTGAGTCTCTGCAGGACAGAGGCTAGCTCTCAGACCCCTGTGGGAGCTGGCCTCTGGACCCTAACTTGAATGCAAGGCTGATCCCACGCACTTCATTCCTTTAACCAGAACCAAGCCTGTTAGCAACAGTGCCCCAGACCAAGCATCCCAAGATCAACTTACTGCCATACTTATTTTGTAATACATTTCTTTTTATTCTGAAACAAAACACAGTAGTGTATTTTATCAGTCCTAAACATGTGTCTTGCATTCAGAAAGACTAGCATTTTCCTTTTTCCAACAGTCATCTGTGGTGTTAACCTGCATATAATTAAATTAAAAACATCCTTGAACCTTCCGGAATATAATGTTTTGAACAAACCTCAAATTATTGTAATTAAAGCTGTTGAGACCCCACAGCATAATGGATGGTCAACAAATAGAACCAGAAAGTGATATTCTACTATTAGGGACGAGTCTCTTCACAGTCGGAGATCTGCACATGAGACTCAGGAGCAGGAAAAGAAAAGAGAGGACTGATGGCACCATTTTGAAAGGGCTGTGGTGAGTGGTGTGGGATTTCCCACCTGATTTCCATTTGACACTGGCGGGTTGTCATGAAAGCAGCTTGCTTCTGAAAATGGAAATAATACCTAACATTTATGTAGCACTTTCCAAGTTCCAGGCATTGTTCTAAGCCCTTGGCCCATCTTTGCTTGTTTAATCCTTGCAAAAACCCTCAGATGTGTGTACGATTATTGTCTCCCTTGTGTAAGCAAGGAAACTGAAACACGAAGAAAGAGGCCCATAAATTGTATGACTGGGCCTACATCTCATCACAGGTGGAGGTGTGATGTGGATGCCTGCATTCCATCCTCAATAGGGGTTTGACCCTCCCTCCACTCCACTTCTGAGTTCTCACTGCATCCCTACTCTTACACCCTACAGAGACATCTGCTAACCATGCAATGCCTCACAGCACCCCACTGTGCATCACACAGGGCAACAAATGATACTTTCAGTTGGACATGGTATGTGAAGGACAAAAAAAGAAATGAATGAGACATTTCTTAAATGCGCTCCCTGGGCCTGGCACTTTAGTACATCCACTGTTGCACTGGAAGCTTCTTGAAGGAGGGAATCGTGCTTGTCTTGTTCAGCTAGACCCCAGTGCCCGGCACAGTGGCCAATATTTAAATAGGCACTCAAGTATGTGTTGAATAGATGGGTATTCAACAGGAGGCAGGAGTAACCCTGTTGCATAAATGATAAAACTGACCCTAAGGGAGGGCAGGAGACTTGCTGAGGATCCCACAGTCAATTAGGGAAGGGATGACATTTAAATCCAAGTCTGGTGCAACTTCAAGGTCTATGTTTTCCAAAAATGGCTTAAGTGGTAGAGGTCATAGGCAGCAGTAGCCTCAGACAGTGTCAAAAGTTTTGTTTCAGTTTGTTTCTGTAGTGAAGGCTTAGAATTCTGGGGCTCACAGGATCCAAGGTGACAGAGTGAGATATGTGTAGGCCAGCCCTGGCAGTCTGGGGTCAGCATGGCCAAAGCAGCAACGTGAGTGGCCATCAGCAGCCTCAAGGAAGCTGCTGCCTTTTTGAAGCCTTTTATCTTAACCCTAGGTAGTTTGGCATGCTATCTACAGAGAAGCACTCTCTGCACTTAAAAAGAGCCCACCAGCTAATGCCATTACTGGGCCCTTTGATGCAGAGAAGAGTCCACATCAGTCAATAAGGTTTTAGTACCTGTGTCTTGAGAGGCTTGCAACCCTCTGCTGGATTTGAGTGTCAAAAGCAGGGCTTGGAAGCCTCAGAGATACTGGAGCTCTGATACACGAAGAGCTCTGAAGCCCTAAGTTCATCTCCATCACAAATCCCTTCCCCCAGGATGGCACCCTTATTTCAACTACTCAGAACCCTTAAATCCAATCTTTCTTGCCCAGATAATGCCTCTTTCAACCCCAATTTCAAAACCTACGCAGAAACACCAATAAGCAGCTCAATTTCCAATAAGCTTCAGTACACATTCTCCTACATGTCCCACAGGTCTATGAAGGCCTTCAGAACTGAATGTCCCCAAACCACCAACACATGCTTCTGACACAAAGAGACCTCCATCTCTCTGGAGACCTGCTGGGGTCAGCATCCCACCATTGCAAGACCTAAAGCAAACTACTTTGCCTTCTGGAGCCACCTAAGGACTCCTCCATTAGACAAGGGACAAGACACATCTATGGTTAAAGGTGGCTGCACCATTCATTCATTCATGCATTCGTTCAACTCTCTGATAGAAGAAGTGAACACATCTTCCAGGTTTTGTAGTCTGTCTCCTTTGACTTTCTCAAGAGCTTTATATCTTTATTGGTCCTTTCTCTCTCATGTATCTTCACCTGGCCTCAGATAAATCCTTATAGGCAAGTCTTTCCTAATGTAGGGATGGAGGGAGGAAGAAAGGGGGAAAAGGGAAGGAAGGAAGGAAGGAAGGAAGGAAGGAAGGAAGGAAGGAAAGAAAGAAGGAAAGAAGGAAGGAAAGAAGGAAGGAAGGAAGGAAGGAAGGAAGGAAGGAAGGAAGGAAGGAAGGAAGGAACAGAAGGAAGGGAGGGGAAGAGAGAGAGAAGGAGGAAGGAAAGAAGGGAGGGAGAGAGGAAGGAAGACCTTATTGGCTCTATATCTACCCCCAACGACTTCACTACCTGTCTCCTTCATAGCAGCCAACCTTCTTAAAGGAGGTGTCTAGAACTTCTGTCCCCATTTCTTATCCTCCCAAATGGCCTCCACCACCATCTCTCCACTGACACAGTTCCCATGAAATGAACACCCTGTTATCACCAGATCCATTAAAGAACTTTCAGGCTTCCTCACCCTTCAGCTTACTTATCTCCTCTCTTACTGAAGCACCCTCTCCTCTCCTCTTCCCCACCACCTCACCTGGCTTTCCCCCATCTCTGTAGCTGCTCCTGCTTTGTCTCATTTTTAGGCTTGTCTGCTTCTGCTAACCATTGAATCTGGAAATCCTCTAGGTTACTGCTTGCTGCTCTTCTCACTCAGTCTTTTTCCTCAGGGCCGTTTCTTATAGGATGGACACTCCAGTTATTGTAAATATCCTGATGACTTCCTAGTATGTGTCTACTCCCCAGGACTCTCCTCTGAGCTTCCAGATCCAGCATGGAGCTGTGTGGAAACTGGGAAAGTAGTACTCCCTGTGGGCGGGGTTTCCCCCAAATGGGGCCATCGCAGCAGTTTCTAAACGCAATCTGTTGACACAATGATTATTAAGGGATGAAGAAGGTAGGGGACACAGTGTGAAAAGTTATTGAAAGGGTGGCACATTTCTGTGTGGCTGGCTTCTCCACCAAGGAACAGCACCCCCCCCCCGCCCGCCTGGTCTCACCACCCCCCAATCCCCACACCCAAGACTGATGGTAGAGTATACTTAGGCCTCTACTCCAGATGGATAGATCCCACTGTCTATTCAGAATTTCCTTGGGAATAACTGAGAGGCACCTCCAACCCAACAGATTCCAAACCAAGTCAGGGCCATCTTCCTGAAACCCGGCCTTCCTAACATTCCCTTCTCAGTAAACCCAGTAGTACAAGCCCAAACCCTAGGAGTCACTCCAGACAGCTCCCTCACTTTTATATCAATACATTCCTGGTTTTTGGCTTTCCTTGTTAACTATCTCAAATCCCATATACACATCTCTCTATCTCCTCAGCTGAGTACAAGATGTCATGACTGTTCATGTGGATTATCGTTGTGGCCTACTAACTGGTCTCCTTGCTCCTCTTTCTTCCAGCTTCCTGGACATTGTAGTTCCGGGGTTCTTTAGATGGGGGAAAAATGCATCTTTATTTGCATTAATGTCTAACAGAAAGCATTTCCTTTAAGTATGGATGGAGGCAACGAATCACAATAGTACTAACAGTAATGATGACTTTGTCATCAATTATAGAGAGAAATATTATGTCACGTTGTGATTGTTGCTGATCTCCTGAAATACAATTTACACCCATAAGTACTTCAAAATTATGATATTTATGTAACCTGTGATCAAATCCTGTTATTTAAGGCATTAATAAATTTATTTAGAAATAAATAAATTTGTAAATTAACTTATTTATAAATAAAAGTGTAAGTATATACCGTTTTTTGTATATACACGCACACAGATATATACACACAGTGCAGTGTGGTGGTAAGTATCTTAACAAGTGACTCTTAGAGAGAGTCATGATTTCTAATGTATGCCAATTTCCGTGGTGTAAATACTGCCATCACAGTCACATTCAAGCTACCAATATGTCATCACTGAACATGGAGTTGGAAAGAGCTGTACACAATCAGATCTTTGTTGCAAACATGTCTCAATATTTTGAAAAATGTATAAAACTATTTTTATACATATATCTATGTATTTACACACACACACACACCATCATCATTCTAAATATTTTAATCTAAATACAATATTGTGAAATGGGGTCTATAGGCTTCACTAGACGGACAGAAGGGCCATGGCACAAAAAAAGGGTAAGAATCCTTGCAATTGTCAGAATTACAGTTGCAAAGGAAAATCGAATTAAGGCTGTCACCGCCATGTGCTGATGCCTACACACCGTAGGAGCTGGGAATCAGAGCTCAGGGCCTCAGAGTTGTGGGCTGATGCCACAGAATGGACGGCCATGCTATTTACACAGCCTAGAAAGACACCCTTGTCACCTTGGGCATCTCTCTCGCCAGGCCACTCTGGAACTTTTTAATGGGCTCCACAAACACTTTGGGATCTTCTGAATACAAGAATTATCAAGGACATAATTAAAGTTCCCATGGAGTCGAGGGAACTTTCCAGTGCTTTCCCTATAGCTGTATATCTTCCTCACTGACAGCTTCCTCTCATTACTCCTTCCATTGGGCAGACATTTGTTTCCTGCCTGACTTTAGCAAAGAAAAAGGACAGGCTTCACCCTAATGAGCTGCTGTCCTAGGCTCTCAACCATTCTGTCTCTGCTCATTGCAGGTCACTCTTTTGTTGAACCCATGTGTGTTGTTGTGTACACATTGAAAGGGTTGTCTCTGGATAACATTCCATTTAAAGGGGAAAAAACTGGGCACCATATTCTCAGTTTGAAGGGGAAAGGTTTCCTCTTCCAATCAATGATGAAGGGCTGTCAGCAACTAAGTAATTCCTAATCACTGTTGGCAAACACAAGACCGTGCCAAGACATAGGGCCATGGCAAGTTTCCTCTTTGAGGGATGCTGTCCTTAATAGATGGGCTTATGGAGAATGAACTGGGGTGTCTTAAAAGCAAGTCTATGTATCAGTTAATCAAAAACCTGTCCCTTTTTTTCTTAACAGGCACCTTATATGTATCTTGAGAAAGCTGTAAATTGTGCTAATCCACTTCTTTTACTGCTGTCCAGAAAGAATTATTTTTGTTAATGGCGTGGTAAATCAGGAGACTTGTTAGTGAAACTGCTCAGAAAATGGGTCTCGAAAATGAAAGCTATAATATTTGTCAGATTTCCAAATTCCCTCTTGGGAACAAAGATGGTAAGCGTAACATATTTGCTAAATTCCATTACTTTAATACATTTATGTTGCTTGAGATATGGGATGGTAAGGAAGGCATGCACATAAATCAAGGGCAAAAACATAAAACCAAATCCAAAGATAGATATTATGGCTGTAAATTCAACCTGATTTCAGGGTTAGTATTCTGATAGATTTGAGTGTCATCATTTACACGCTTAAAGGACCTGCTCAGCCTCCTTTATGACCCCCAGGTGAATTCCTAATGAGAGTGTAATCTTACCACCCCCTTCTCTCCAGGATCTCCAAGTCAAATGACCCGGCATCATGTTCTTCACAAAGAAACTCAGGGCTTTCTGCACAGCACACGGCAGAGCTCAGTCATTCTCCCTTCATTTATTGGGAACCTTTCTGGAGGAAAATAACCCGAGAGGTGCTCAAACCCACTTGTGATCAGAGAAATGCACTTGAAAAAATTAATGTAATAATAGCTTGGAAAATGTTTAAAGTTTAATGCCATCAAGTATTGGTTTTAGTATGAGAAAACAGAGACTTTCACACAATGCTAGTGGGGGAGTGGGTGGGTGATTTGGCACAAGCCCTTTGGGAGGGAAATTTGGCAGAATCTTTAAAAAATACATATATGGGAGTGCTTGGATGGCACGGTTGATTAAGTGTCTGACTCTTGATATTGGCTCAGATCATAATCTTGGAATCGTGGGATGAGCCCCATGTCAGGTTCTGTGCTGAGCAAGGAGCCTGCTTGGGATTCTCTGTCTCTGTCTCTGTCTCTGTCTCTCTGTCTCTGTCTTTCCCTCTCTCCCTCCCTCCCTCTCTGCCCCTCCTCTGCTTGTGCACTCTCTCTCTTTCACAAACACAAATAAACTTTAAAAAATACATATATGTATGCATATATATACATATACACAGATATAAAAACATATATCACATACACACATATATGTATATATATTTACTTTTTCACATCTACCTAGAAAAATACTTTCATACGTGCACATGGAAAGAGGTACAAGGATGCTCACTATAGGATTATTTTTAATAGTGAAAAACAATAGGGAAAGGTTAACTAATTTATGGTAGATCCACACCCTGAAAAGGATATAGCATTTAAAATGAATAAGGTATTTCCACGTGCATGAACGTGGGAAGATGTCTGAAGTACATTGCCTGAGTGAAACGGTAATGCTGTTGACATCTAAGAACGAGGGGAGGAGACAGATTCAGGGGGAAGTAGAAGGCTTATCTGTGATTATTTAACTTCTTATTTGTCCTCTGATGTAAATTCCTAGCTTAAAATCTCAGTTGTACCACTCACTTACTGAGTGAGTTCTGTACCTAAATATCCTCATCTACAAAGTGGAAAACCAAGGTCTATGCCTAACATATGCCTGGTATTCACTAGGTGCTCACTAAGTGCCAGAAGCATTTCCTTTGTCACCTTTTCAATATCATCTTACCATTCTTACCAAAATGTATATAAAATACTATCAAGAATGAAGAAAGAAGCTTCTTTCTGATGGCTTTTCTCACGTTGTTATTTATTGCATTTTCAGTTTGTGTGCACAAGCTGTCTCTACCTCCCTTTCTTGTCAATCCCTCCTATTTTAACTTTGGCTTGTCTGCCGTAGGGATTCAGCTCTGATAGCCCTGTGGGAAAGCATAAGGCATTCAGTGACAATTTTTTACTAAGTGTCTTCACAAAATCAAATGACATTATATCTTTAATTCCCTAGAAAGTAGACACAGTGATATCAAAGGTGTTAGATTTTGCTTAGCAGAAATACAGAGAGATGGAGATCCTTGAAAATGAGCCCCATTATTTCAAAGAAGAAAGTAAATCATTTAATGTACGCAATAATTCAGTTCTAAAAAATTAGGAAAAGCATGGGGCGCCTGGGTGGCGCAGTCGGTTAAGCGTCCGACTTCAGCCAGGTCACGATCTCGCGGTCCGTGAGTTCGAGCCCCGCGTCGGGCTCTGGGCTGATGGCTCAGAGCCTGGAGCCTGTTTCCGATTCTGTGTCTCCCTCTCTCTCTGCCCCTCCCCTGTTCATGCTCTGTCTCTCTCTGTCCCAAAAATAAATAAACGTTGAAAAAAAAAAATTAAAAAAAAAAATTAGGAAAAGCAGAAAGAAAGAAGGAGTTTTGGGAATTACCGCATCTCACTTCATTTTGCAAATGAGGAAACATATGCTAAAAGGTCACAGAGCTGTCCAAGGTTACCGAGCTAGTCAGCTAGGGAATAGAGGAAGACCCTGGGATTTTTTTTACTACACCCTTTCCTCTCGTCCCCAATTTGCCCCTTGCCTCGAGCTCAGTAAGACATGCATTTAAGCGATGCTGTAATTGGGGAATATTCTGTCTCCAGTTAATAAGTTGACCCTGGGTAATAAGCAATTCCCTTTGATCGTTTTAAGGCAAAGAGAACACTCATTTTGAAAAATGACCTGAGATACAGCTGAGAACAGTGTCTTAAGTTTAGAAGAGCCTAAATGAGTTTATTAAAATCCCTAAGAATCAGTGCCATGAATCTCGTCGCATATATTTACCCTTCCACAGTTTTTCTCCACATACAAAATACTCCATTATGGCTTCAGGGGGTAAAATCTTAACATGAATTGTTCTTTTCACCCTTTATAAAAAATCAAGAGTATCGTTTCTCTTTTGCAAACCATAAAGTCTCAGGCTTGAGGTTTATCCTTGAGCCCACAGGAAGGCGTCTCCAAGACAAGACGTCAGTGGCTCCTTCTTGCAAGGTTCCTTAGCACCAAAATCAAGATATGACGCCATTTTTACCTAGATGGTTTTGCTATTGTTTCTTTCTTAGAATCAAGTGTTACTTCCCACTCATCTACTCCACTGAGTATCCTGGCTCCTGACCCTGCCCTTGACCCCAGCATCTTGCACTTTACTGACGCTGTCCTTCCCAGCTACCAGACCTCTCCCTTTAAGTCAAGCTGCCCAAACTGCTAAAGTTAATGATCTTCCAACCTCAGCCAACAAATGCTCAATTTTATTTTCCCTGAAAAACAACCATAAAATTTTAACTCTCCTTTGTCTTTTAGACAAAAAATGAAAAAGGTTGTTTGTTCAAAGGATTAAACAAATAAAAGCAATTACAGCAAGTTACTTAACAATCTGCCCAATTGCTACATTTTTACATAGCATTTGGAACACTGGTTGTGTGGATAAACCTGGCAATGTGTGTTGTCGGTGAAAGAAACTTGTCTTTTGGGTTTTTTTGTTTTGTTTTGGTTTGGTTTCGGGGCTTTTTGGGGGTTTTTGTTTGTTTGTTTGAAAAAGGGCATCGTCTCAAATGCAAAGGCATATTCTTAGAAACTAGAAGTTTCTTGTCATTTGGATTGAAAACTTTATCAGCCTTGGTCTCTGTAAGACAGCTACTTCCTCTCCTGTCTCTAGTTATCTTGGATTTCACCCTCGTGATGATTGCTACACCCACATCTCATCAGTCCTCACTGGAATAAGCTAGAGCACATCATTCTTGCAAATTTCACATTATTACCTATATGCTGTGTTCCTCAGCTATGCTTTGTCCCTCTTTACTATGTCAGAACGAAAGCCTTTGTCTCTGTGGACCTAAAATTTTCCTGCTAGAGAGACACAGCCATATTTCACTCATCACTGTTCCATGTGAGTTCCAAGACAAATACAAAGCTCTCTGGCTTTCTCTGTCTGAGAGTACTTGGGACTCGTCTCTGCTGACAAAAAACAAACAAACAAACAAACAAACAAAACAAAACAGCATTGATTTTCAACGGTGGCTCCAGTCAAGCAGGCTGAAAGTTTTGGCAGGAATTAAATGAGATTTTCCCCCAAAATCTCCCTGTACTCATTACCCCCACTGCCCATCATTAATTGCCTCAGGAAAGGGACATTGTTAATAAAAAGAAAAGAGAGATCTAAAAAAATGCAAGTTTCAAACATCCAAGATTTTTGGTTATGGTTTTAAAAGCCCATTTTGTATTTCAAACCCTAAATCTAAATGGACCCCAGATATTCATTTGGGCTTTAAATAGTAGATAGGGAAGAATGGATGATGATTCAGGGACAATGCCATGTCTTTTCTCTGAGCCCCAATTCCAAACCTAGTTCAGCAAGGGAGCAACAGAATGGTCCCTGCATGCTTTGGAAAGGGACTGAAACAGTGGAGAGAAAGCTGGAAGACTTGAATCACCCGTAAGCTTGGAAAGAGAGGACCAAAGACCAGATGGCTGCAATAACATCTCATCAGATGCCAGAGTGCCTCCCACCCATCATGTACCATGGCAGCACGTAAATGCAATTGAAAGTAGACAGAAACCTAGGGGATTATGGTGGCAACGAATGGACTTAGCTTAAGCTTCTAGCAACTGGTAGAAATTAGAAGTATATGTACAGTTTTAGAAGACAAAGATGGTTGTCTTATTGGCACCCGAGGGTTTGCAGACAGGAGATTACACCTTCTACACACGTCCTCATTTCTACGTGATAAAGTAAAGAATACCCATGTCACACAGGCAAAGCAATGCCCTTAAGATAGAACTCAGACCCTCCCAGGACTTCGTCCAACAAAAGCACCATTAGAAATCACCAGGCTATGAGAAAAGTTCCAAGTCAGATTCCCACAGTCAGTCCCCAAATCATGTTTTCATGAAGTCTTTTTGACTTTGATTCACAGAATGACGATCCCACTTGTCATACTCATATTTGGGCATCTCTCATTCCAATGTCCAACTATCCACCACTGGCCCTGGTCCCAGCTTCCAGGCAGGTCCCCTGAACTACATCTTGGTATCCTGCCCAAATACACTCTTCTGGCATTTTGCTAGATTTTGGCCTCATACATCTGTTTCTCCACGGACAGTTTGAACCAACAATGCCACTCTGCATAGCTGAGATAAGCCAAGGACTGGATTTGGACAGCTGTAGAATTTAATCGTCAAGTGAGTAGAAGGGCCAGAAAACACACAAATTCACAGTTACTTTGGTCTTGAGAGTCACCAAGCAACTTTATAATCTAACCACTTCTCTCTTTTACCCATAGTCCCTTTCCTCCTGGGTTACACAACCTGCCTCCCCATCAAGGGCTATCATATTGCAGTCCTAACAGACGAAAGAATACTTGGAAATGGTGGCTGAGAGTGGAGGTAGAGTCTCCTAAAAAGACAGACTCAGTGAAAGTGAAAATATCAGACCACATTCTTCTGTAATAAAGAACTCTTGGGAATCTTAGTGATGTTTTGTACTTTATGTTGATGATTTTCCTTTAAGCCTCTGGATAAGGAAAGATAGCTAAGGTAAAAGTACCAACTTTGCATGCCTTCTAAGAAAATAACCATGAATAATCCAGTTTAAAATATAAATGAAAATTTGAATTTAGTTAAGTGGAAAAAAACCAAATTTGAGGAACTAATGGGAATTCTGTGATAAACTTACATTATTTTTTTCTAAATTTCTTAATATTTTCCAATTTAGATACAGCTTATTTTTAACCCTAAACTGGGCTGATGTGTCATCAATTCATGGCCTTTCCTTCCCCACTGCATACCTAATCTGGGGATCTGTGTTCATTTAGATAGCTTTAGTACTTGCTATGTATCCTGGAGAGTAGGAGCTTAGAGGATCCAATCAAATATTGAGTGTCTACCATGAGCTATGTTCTGGGCCAGGTGTTTCATAAATATGGAGTCCCCAGTCCACACAGTGACTATGTTAAGTATGTATTAAACTCACCATTTTTCATGTGGGGAAACTGAGGAAGAGGTACATATAGTAGATCCAGGATCTAGTCCCATGATGATCTTGTTAATATGAATCACAAGTGTTTTTTTCTTTCTCTCCTTTTTATCCTATACAATACTTAAAAGACTTAAACTGACTTCTGGAGCATTTGAGTTATGCTCTAAATATTCATTTATGGAAAAATGGTGATCAATTCACATATAAGTTGGCATTAATTTTTTTTTTCTTTTTGAGTTGGAGCTGCTGGGAGATCCCATATGAACATTATGGTTTGGGTCTTGGGTGCTACAGAAGTCAGTGACTTGGGAAATGAATGCCCTGGCTCTTCCTGAACTCTAAGGTGATAAGATCCGATAAACAAGGGTAGATGGGTATGCATTTTCAAGAAAAATAATAGTTATTCTTCAAGGAAAAAGAAGAAGAATTCAAAAGTGAGGTCAATTTAAGTCTTTTAGCTCAAAATCTTCATGACACTTTTCCAGCACCAGCACCGCAGCTCTGACAAGGATAGAGGAGAGAGTAGCTGAGCTGAGGGTGGCCTAGAGCTACCCACGGTGAGATTAACTGGCCGAAAAACAGAAAAGCAAACACTTCAGTACAATCTCTGCCTTTTTTGGAAAGCTGTGTGCACTTGTGCCTTCTGAATTCCACGGCTGGTAGTGTTTCTGCCTTAGAACAGCACAGTGGAGGGAAAAAATGAACAGGGATTGGTGACTCCATCCTGGGATCCTAGTGGATGTTTGAGAGTCCCTGAGACTGCCTAGAACCCTCAGTGGGGTTTATTTCAGAGTGCGGAGGATGGCAAAGGTGAAGTGCATGTAGGAGAAAGACAGAATCATCTGTGATTGTTGAGGAACACATTGAAGTTTGTTCTGTGGCAACTTCAAATACACTTTTTGGGCAGCCAAAGGAGGGAGATGGGAATGCTTCCTGAACATTTTGGTAAGGGTCGCTGCTCATTTCTCCCAGTACATCCAATTCAATAGCCATAGTTTTAATGGCCAATTTTCAACAGTCATAGCCCCTCTGTCCTTACTCTTTTTTTTCCCTCCAGGTTTATTGAGGTATAATTGGTAAATTAAAAATTGTATATATTTAGAATGTGATGTATTTAGAATGTGATTGTATATATTTAGAATATGATGGTTACAATATGTCAATATGATCATTTAATATATGTATACATGTGAAATGATTACCAAAATTGAGTTAACAGATTCATCAAAAAAAAGTCACTTTTTTTTTAAATGTGTGGTGAAAACACTTGAGATCCATTCTTAGCCACCTTCAAGCATACAATACGGTATTGTTAACTACACACATCCTACAATACATCCCCAGAACTTACTCATCTTAGAACAGTTTGTACTCTTTGATCAACATCTCCCCATTTCCCCCACCTCCACCACCCCCTTCTAGTCTGTTTCTATGATTTTCTTTTTTTTTTTTTTTTTTTTTAGATTCCACATACAAGTAGAATCATGCCATATTTTTATTTCTGTCTCTGGCCAATTTCACTTAGCATAATGTCTTCCAGGGTCATCGATATTGTCACAATGAAAGGATTTCATTTTTTTATAGCTGAGTAATGCTCCATTGTGTGTGTGTGTACACATATGCAGACATACATTTACAGGGCATGTGACAGGGATAAGAAAGTTACAGACAGAGAGAGAGAGAATGGGAATGGAGATGAAGCCACACAGCAAAAAACCTAGAATGTGAGCACACCTGCCCTGTGGACAGGCTGTCATTATGCGTGGGTGTTTCCATTCTTTTGCTATGCTTTAAGGAGCTAATGCTCCCTGATACGGAATCAGAAGAGAAAAAGGTCCACTGAATCTCTCAACAGACCCCTGTGTCCCCTTTCTTGGAAAATTTTATGATCGATACCTTCCCCCAGTTTTGCCTCTGCCACCAGGTACAGGAAGGAGCAACCTGAAAAGCTGCAGAGTCCACTACCTTCATCAGGGTCAACTCTGAGTTATCGGCAGTGTTGGGTGTAGAAGATACTGTTACCACTCCATCTATATTCCCTTGGTGTTCACTGTTCTCCCATCTACATCTTCTTTCTGTGGTCACTGACCATGCTTGACCTGTTCCCTTGGTGGGTTGGAAGCACCGGGACGTAATGCCCCTGGGACGAGCCCTTAAACAATGAGAGTTGGTAGACAGATTCCCCAGCTTCCTTCCTGTGTGGGTGGCACAGTTCTGACATGTCTCAAACAGAACCCCAGAGGTCACCCATGATGATAACACATCCACCCACATACAACTTACTGCCTTCTGGGTATTCCCTCTATCACTCCCTACTCTCTTACTGGAGTTGCCTGTCACTTCACAAATAAATGATTTACACTGAATCCTTCTGCTGTGGTCTGCTTTGGAAGACAGAACTGAAGACACTGAGGGTTGGCACAAATGTAGACAGCAGACTTTTAAAGCCATCCTCTCCCTTGCCCCAATCTACACTTCTATCAAGTCAAAGGTTCAAGCACTATTAAAAGTTCTGGGTAATAATCATAAAATTACCTGAAATCATTTTATATGCTGTGTATAGGATAGATGAAGAAACTGAACCAGCATTTCCAAGTTCCTATCCAATTTCCTCCAGTTAACTTCTGTGCTTTCCTCGATTACTGATTCCAGAACATCATGCTGGCTCCTCTTCTTGCCTTGTGTAAACACCTCTGACTCAATAGTCAAGTATTTGTTGACTCAAAAGTCAATGGTATTACCCTTGCTATTCTCAACCCTAGCTGCCCCACATGACTTCACATCCTAACCAAGGGCTGACTTTGATAGCTGCTGGCTTGATAGGAATTCGAGGGACAGAGAGGTTCCTGAGTGATTGCCCCAATCATAAGGTCCTGGAGATAGAGTAGAAGTTTTTCTTCAAAGCATCAGAATCTATAGGAGCTAGAGTTCTCTTGAGGATCATCAAGTCAGGAGGTTAGATGGACTCACAAAAGGGATAATCATTCATGAATTCAGCAGTCAGGTTCATTGAACATAGGCTAGAAGTATGTAAAGATTCAGAAATAAACTTGTGTATAACTCTTGAGAGATGGTGACCATCTTTTAAGTTCTCTGTAGGGTGAGGGTGAGTCTGATCTTAAGAAGCCAAGCATGATTGGGGCACCTGGGTGGCTCAGTCGGTTAAGTGTCTGACTTCGGCTCAGGTCATGATCTCGAGTTTCATGAGTTCAAGCCCTGCAACGGGCTCTGTGCTGACAGCTTGGAGCCTGGAGCCTGGACCCTGCTTCGGATTCTGTGTCTCCCCCTCTCTCTACCCCTCCCCTGCTTGTACACTCTCTCTCTGTCTCTCAAAAAATGAATAAATGTTAAAAAAAATTTTTAAAGAAGCCAAGCATGATTGGACATCTGCTGTTTCTTACAAAAGGGCCCAACATACCATATTTTCTAAGCATCAAGAACTCCTGAGAGATCAAATGTAAAAATTTTAAAGACTGATTTTTAAAAAAATGTTTAATGTTTGTTTATTTTTGAGAGAGACAGACAGAGCATGAGTGTGGGAGGGGCAGAAAGAGAGAGGGAGACACAGAATCTGAAGCAGGTTCCAGGCTCCAAGCTAGCAGCACAGAGCCAGATGTGGGGCTCAAACTCATGAACCGTGAGATCATGACCTGAGCTGAAGCCAGATGCTCAACCAACTAAGCCACCCAGGTACCCCTAAACACTGATCTTAATCTTTGTTCAGTAGGGGTCAGAAATATGTAACTTTAGGTTGCTTTTGAGTTTCAAGACCTCCTATTCCATTTTCCCCTTTTTTTAGTGGTACAAAATGTACTCAATGTAGTCAAAAGATGGAGAAAGATAATAAGACATTTGAAAATTCACACACTCAATTTAAATAATTGAATACTGACTGCAAATGAATAAAATAACCAAACTCAACATGACACTTTCTCATCCAAGACTCTAAAATCCCAGAACAAACTTTAATTAGCACAGGATCAGTATTCCCTTGGGCTTTAGGTAAATCCTATTATTTTCCTTTTATATAATGAAGCATGAAGTAGTTTAATGGTGTGACCAAGGACAAGCAGTGAGCAAATATATTGTAAATATGCCCCCAAATCATGAATCATTGGCCAGACCCCGTTATTTAGAAGAATTAAGTAAGGTCAGTGGTTCTCATGAACCCTTTTGCTAATGTGATGGTATTTTGTGAAACATGTCCACACCCACAGCATTTTACATACACCGGAAGGTTGATGGGCCTGCTAAAGTCCATCCAGTTCTGTCTGTTCTGTGGATCTCAAGTCCAGACCTTTGATCACTTGGGGATCTCTTCACTGGAGGGAAAAACTTTTGGAAGTGAACAGCCACCACTTTTTCTCAATTTGGTTTGGAAATCCATTGATTTCCATCTTGATATAAGAGAATCACAGATTTCCATTTACATCTTGATATAAGAGAATCGTAAAGGGAGACCGGGCCCACTGTTAAGACCTAACTTCATCATTCAAGAGTGAAGAACTTTTGGCATAATCTCAAACTTGATTAACCCCAAATAAAGAAATAAATAAAAAACAAGATCTAGACAATCTTTATGTTATCGACAAGATAGAACAAGAGTTAATGGTCAAAGAGCCAGCCCATCTTTTAATCACAATGGCACCAACCAAATCCAGTAAAACAAAGTGCAACTTGTGTCCAGTAAGCAGGTATTTGGTAAGCATCTGCTTAGAAAATAGATGCTCTTTGCTTGCAACAGCATATCATGCTAATGCAGCAGTTTCACTGTTCCTATTTAGGAGCCAATAAATTGGCCAATTCTGACAGCTAGAAGCCTGGTAGTAGGTTGCCCTAAAGCCCAAATCCATAACATCAGGAGACAGAGATGTATGTTGAAATGAAACATCTACACTCCATTTGGAAAATCATATTCAGTAGCCACTGTGTTTTTTTTCAAAAAGCACAAAAATAATATTTTTCTATTTGAAAAGTGTCCCTGTTAATTATGGAAACATAAAATCCTACACTGAGCCTGAACATGGGAAAATGAACTGAACCAACTTTCTCTCAGAAGCTACTGTTGGAACAAAAAGAGAGATTACTGGTGGAAATAAATGGGCCCAAGTGAATTAATACTGAATGAGAGTTTTCCATTTATTTTTCCTGTATTACAAGGTAGAATTAATAACATTGGGGAAAAGACTAAAGTGATATGTTTGCCCTGATAGCATTTCCTTAACAAGAGTTGCTTCTAGAAGCTAATGAGCTTTCATAGCAAACTGTTGATATGTCTCCATATTAGGGTTAAAAACCCATCTTATGGTAAATTACTCTAGACTCTAATTTGGCAAGAGTAAATAATTTGCGGGCCAAGTGGGGATTTGGTGCCAACTCCTGATTTGGGTTGTATACAATATTTCAAGACCAACTTTCATTAGTATCAATTTACAAATGAATTATGTGTAAGCAACTGAATAATACAACAAAAAAGAACATGTATCAGACTTTTCTTTGATCACTGTCTAGCTTTATTCACCCAGTACTTTTTAAGATGCTGAAAGGGGGTAGGATCAGGGGAGAAACCATTGATGTGCCTTTCACCTCCAACTTCTCTATTGTTCTCTGAGTACATGTGCTGGGTTTGGCAGTCATAAGAAGTGTGAAATTTAGTGGTTAAGTGAGGACCCTGGTGGCGGATTGCCTGGTTTGGAACCCCACCTCTGCCAAGTTCTTAACAACACAGCTTCCTTGAGCAAATCACTCCACCTCTCTGAGCCTCAGTTTCTTCATCTCCAAAATGAGAATCCAAACTCTTCCCACATCCTAGGGTCATTGTTGCTGTAAACAGAATGATCCATTTAAGCACTTAGCACAATTCCTGGCATGAGGAAAATATTCAGTAAGTGTTAGCTATACACTCCTGCTACTTCTAATAATGAAAAGAAGAGAAAGAGAAAGAGAAAGAGAGAGAAAAGGATAAATGAGGAGGGGGAAATGAAATTTCCTGAGCATGTCTCTGTTGGAAACTATACTTGATGCTCTCAAGTATTTAGACACACAGAAGGGAAAGACTGGTCTTGATAAGTGACCAGAGTAAATAGAGCTGTTTTAGGCACTCTGTCAACCAGTGACCTTGTTCATGTGTTTTCATTACCTTTACAAACAAGAGATTGAAAGCTATCCACCATGAACTCTGATAACCAAACATGAAGAAGAAGGCAGGTCCAGTCAGCCTGGTTCCTTGCCTCATGGCCAACTTTTCTCCTCCACCAGTAAACCACAGGTAAAATGAAAAGAAAACCAAACACAGCCACATCTTTAAATACTGAGCAATGTGTAAGTTGCTATAAATGCAGCTCTTAGACCTGGTCCATCTGAGAACTTTTTCTCATTTCCCCAGGCTGCACCTTCTACTGTTACCCCAGATCTCAAATGGGGACACCAGCAGTGAACTGAATAGAGAAGGACTGTGACTTTGGAGGATGCATTTCTCTGCTTGCACCTTATGAAACAGCCCCTCCATTAAGTACCTTCCAAATAGCCAGTTGGAGCTGACTGTGGTCTCCCTGCTGGGACCTAGCAATCATCCCAGTGGAATAAAGACCCCCATTCTAGTACGTGTATTCTTTTTTTTATGTTAATTTATTTTGAGAGAGAGGGAGAGAGAATGCAAGAATGCGAGCAGCAGAGGGGCAGAGAGAGAGGTAGTAAGAGGATCCCAAGCAGGCTTCATACTGTGAGTGTGGAGCCCTATGCGGGGCTTTTGATCCCATGAACCCTGAGATCATGACCTAAGCCAAAATCAAGAGTCAGACATTAACCAACTGAGCCATCCCAGTGCCCCTAGCTCATGTGTTTTCTAGTGCAGCCTAGGCCCCCAAGCCCACCACTAACTTCTCCCACAGACCAGTTTGTAGCATTTATTTACAGTAACTACTGGGCCCCCGGGGACATTTATGCCTATTAACACTGTCCTGGAGTGGGGAAGCAACTCCTAAAAACAGGGCTGGGTAATTCAGACATTGCCCTGCCCACATTAGAAAGGTTGACCTGAATTTATGGCTCACCCCACCATTATCCCTTCAGCCTCACGTCAATTCCCTTTGAAATGATGGTTGGGGAGTAAAAACGAGAAGTATAATCATATCATCACATTTCAAGAAACGCTGTATTGAAGGCAGAGCTACAAATCTGAGAAAAATCCAGGGGAAAATAAGAAAAGCTTTCATCTGGTGCATGAATATTTTAGATAGTGTGGAAGGAGTTTTGAAATCAGACAGACCTGAGTTCTAATATTAGCTTTCTGGTGGTGAAACTCCTACCCAAGTGCTTAATCACTTTGATGCTCTTGTTTTCCAGATTTCTAAAATGGGAATCATAATATCCACTCCACAGGTTTATCATTCAACATTCAATGAAGTGCTGTGACAAGAGTAACCTGGCACCCCATGGATAGCCAATAAGCCAGACTCTTTTCTTTCATGGTTCCAGTAGAAGACACTGAGACTGCATTTGACACTGCTACTGTAGTCATCAAAGTTTCCTCAACTCAGAGCTACCTGGGGGAGAAAGTGTCTGATTATTTTGCAAAGCCTCAAATAGATCTTTTTTTAATGTTTATATTTATTTTTGAGACACAGAGAAACAGAGCATGAGCAGGAGAGGGGCAGAGAGAGAGGGAGACACAGAATCCAAAGCAGGATCCAGGCTATGAGTTGTCAGCACAGAGCCCGACACGGGGCTTAAACCCATGAACTGCGAGTTCATGACCTGAGCCGAAGTTGGACGCTCAACCAACTGAGCCACCCAGGCACCCCAAGCCTCAAGTATATCTTAAATCTGAACCTATGGGGTGACAGAAATGACCACTGTGTGAACATGGGCTTTGCTCTTGATAAAGCAAGCACAAAGCAGCAATAAAGACGTATAGCAATGTCTTCTGAGAAGACCACAGTTTCTTTCTGGTTTTCTAGGCATCAGATCTACAGAAATCTTATCAATTCTAAAGAAATCTAGAACACACATGCACGCACCAACACACACACACACACACGCACACACACATAGCCCTAAAGAAGCCCTTGTAAATCCTACCATTCGTTACTGGATTCTCACTCAAATGACAGATCACATCTTGAGCACTAAGTTAAATTAGTACACAAACCTGAATCTAAATAATGTTTTCTTTTTACTAAACAGGTAAATAATTATCAGTATCTCTTTGGGTGGGTGAAATGAAATATTTTTTTTTCCTAGTTCAAGAGCAGCCTGGATATGGGACGGAAATAGGTTTAATTTCTTGAACTAATTCAGATCCATTGATAGTAGCTGCATGAAGTGATAAGATGAGAAGTTTTGTGAGATCTTGAGGAGTGCAGTTATGAATTTTTAATGCACACTTTTGAAAGGGGTAGGGAGCAGGAGGCAGCGGGAGTGTCACCTATTTGCTACAGGTGGCCCACGGCTCTGGGCTGACAGAACGCAGTGGTAATGCTCTTTCTGTGGCCACTGCTGCCCTTGCTCTAAACTTATTCTTGAACTACCTTTGTGTAGTTCAAATGAACACAGTTGAGTTGTAGACCACATAACGCTCCAAAAGCCCAGGTTCTATCAAACGCTGGACACACACGGAATATGACAGACCTTAACTTAACAGCAACAAAAAAGTCACCATTCCATTCCTTCCAATGGTGAAAGGGAAATTTACAGTAAAAACTATTAAGAGATGTTACAGGATAAAAACTAGAGCTTTGTCTCACCTGTACTGCTCAGCTTTGAGGATTAACTTACACCAAGGATATAGTCATGGATGAATCAGATCAAATGTGTGCCATGCCAGGCTTATGTGGAGGAAGGAAGAGCGGATGGGATCCCTGCCCCCAGTGAGCGTCCAGTCTAGTTGGAAAGGGCAAACTCTCACGTGTGATGTGAGCAGGGCTGACATTTTGCTGGCACACACAGTACAGCCACTGTAGAAATGCTGGAAAACGTCTGTGCCCCTAGGGAAAAAGCTGCCACTCCAAGACCCGAGTTCCCCAGCCCTAATGCCCCAGCCTTCCTCTGGGATCCCCCAGAACCTTATTATAACTCAGCAACTAAAGGGTTAATACTTGTCACGGCAGCTAAGCTCCAAGAACTCTCTGTTGCCACTAAGGTTGGTGACCTTTGATTGAACCAGGTGTTAAGTATTTCGAATATCACCCCTGGACTCAATGCCTGGAGGCCAAAAGAGCAGGGGTAACAAGTCAAAAGTAGGAACTGAAAAGAGAATTCCTGAGAAGAATCAACAAGGGAAAATGCACCCTTAGAACATGAATATGTAAATTCCATAAGAGTGGAGACCAGGTTTGTTCTTCCCTGTTGATGTCACAGCTCCTAAAGACAGTGGCTGGTCCAGAACAGGGACCCAGTACCTGCTTGTTCAATAAAATCATGAATGAGTGGGGAGGGGGAGGGTATTTAGGGAATTGTGCTGGGGAGGTGTTGCAAGTGGTTCTAAAATGAAAAGATGAGCAGGAATTGGAGGATTCTAGGTAAGACAGGACCTCCCGTTACCCATGAGCTCCCTCTATGAATCCACAGGGGGCAGCAGAGACTAGTGGCAAAAAAGAACCCAGCTTCTAGCTAGAGTCAGAGAACTGAATTCACCTGTTTGTTCTACTTATTTGCTGTATTACCTTGGGCCATCCACTCCACCTTCCAAATTTTATGCTTCCTGTTTGTAAAACGCCTCTCAGAAAAGCTGTGAGATTTAATCAGACAACATATGTAAGGAACCTGATAAAGAGGAAGCAAATAGGAGGCTTTAAGATCTAAGAGTGCAATGGGTTTGTCCATTTTGTTCACTGAGTTGTATCCCAGGGCCCAGGAGCATTCTAAAAACAAAGAAAACAAAGCAAACAAACAAAACAAACTATAGACACAATAAACATTTGTTCCATGAAAAAATAAATAAGTAAAGGGTGGCAAATTGTTTTCATTGTGTTAAATGAATAGGGACACAATCTGTTTGGATGCCTCCAAAGACTATGTGAGATAGATAGGAATTAGGATGCTTTTCCAGAATGGGCGAAGGAACTCATCAGGCTCCAAGACAGAACCTGACAAAAAGGAGCCAATTCATGACCACAGCTATTGTTTTCCTCCTGGCAGGTATCTGAATTAGCAGCCCAGAGGTGGACCTTGGTGTGAAATGGGTCGGTAGGGTGATGGTTAAGGGTAAAAGGTCTACAGATAACTTGCTGGTTCCACTCTGTACTTACTCACTACATGAGCTTGGATGAGGTGTTCAGTCTGCCTAAACTTCCAGCTCCTCAACTGTACAATGGGGACACGACATGACATGGCTCATGGGGTGGGCTTAAGCACTTCACAAAGTAATGCAGGGCAAGCGGCTGGTGTATAGTAATAAGTCTTCAGAATCATAGTTGTCATTATCAGGTAGAGATGCCACTGTGAGGTTCCTGATCCCTCTAGACCCAGGCTGATTCCAACTTATCACTGGCCTGGCCTTTTCAGTCTCCCTCCCCACCATCGGTCCCCTTAGTTAAGGTGGCTAGGATAGAGAAGGCAGCCTTCCTGTGGACCACCTCAGGATGTCCAAAGAGGCTGAATTTGGCACGGACCCTTGGCTTTCAAAGCACTAAGACAACAGTCTAGGAGTTGGTGCTCTCGGATCAGAAGCTCAAACTGCCAAGCAGAGACTTGCCTTAGCTAACTGTGGACAAAAGGACTCCCCCACCCAAGTGGTTGTGGCTTTTGGTGAAGGGAGCACGCAAATCAACACCAGGAGGAGGCTGCAACGGAAAGGCCAGGGAGGGTGTTACCTCCGTGGAGCCTAATGTTTGTGAACCTTTCCAACAGAGCAGAGGACTCTGGGCACTGGAAAGAATCAGCATAGCAGTGTCTCCAGAGGATCCCACAGCCATATTTTTTTAGTCGTGAATCTTGGAAACAAATTGCTCGTCCACCAGTGCAGGAGGCTGGAGGGAGTTTACATGTTCTGTGAGGGAGGGATTCTGGCAGAAGACTCAACCTCGAACTAACAGAAGTAGGAAAAATTGGTTTACATTATTTTACAACATCAGAGATAAAATATTCTAACAGCTTGAAATGAAAACTATAGTTTTTGAAATATCAAGGCTGAAGGGGTATTATATTTATAGGGTGTTGGCTAAGGTATGACAATGTAACTATTCATTTCAAAGAGAAATTAAGCCTTTATTTGAGAAAATGGGATTAGATTCAGAGTCATCAAATATTTTCTAAATTAACAAAATGTGACAGGTGCTAAGTGGGTCAGATGTGAAACTTTTAAACAATTATTTTATGTTGTTTATCAGCCATCCCTAGTAGCTTTCAAGGGAAAGATTTAAAATGATTCTCTACCCAACCCCCAGATTTCCCTCTCAAGGGAGGAAAAGAAAAAAAAAAAAAAACAAAAAAAAACTTCCTACATATTCAAATGATTTACAATGTTCTCAAGAATAACAAAGAGGATTATTTCACAAACCTAAGTTTGCTGGGAGGGTCTACCTCCCAGTTCCCTTCCAGGATCCTCCAAGGAAAGGCTGCCCTCACTGAAGAAGCTCCTAGAGCAACTCCATGTGGGGTGTTTCAGCCCAGAGAAAGCCTGATGTCTCCTGATAGACTTAACTTCCTTAAAGCCACTCATCACTGCCCCGGGCCATCCCCGATTTTTTCTAACTTCAAGAGGAACACTCTGAGAGGCCCATCCTTTGCTTCCATGGCTGCTCTGTGATGCCTCCTCTCTCAGTCTGCTAATCTCTTTCCCTCTGAGGCCTTTCCCAGAATTAAGAAAGGGTTTGGGGATTCCAGCCATCCTCAGTAGCACAGAAATCTGCATAACAGACCAGGAGAATAAGATGAGTGATACCGGAGTTTGCTCTGTTACTATATTGGGCATAAAGATACTTTCAGGGTTTTGACTTTTAAATTCTGCGGCCCAGTAGGGGTTCACCGAGCACAGGGCAGACTGACACAGAGAGAAGAATGATCATTCAGGAGAATGGTCTTTGAAACTTGAGGTACCCAACTCAATTGGATAATGAAACACTGGGAACTCCACAGGGTATTTTTTCTTCACCTCTATAAAGAACATTCAATTAAATGCTTTTTCATTTGGACAGGAGGGGTGGAGCTATTTTTTCCCCTCTCTTTTCCACAGAAGGTTATCTTCTTGGATCGCGGCCTCATTTTATTTTTCTGCTTTTTATTGCCTGTTTTTTACTCCCTCTTGTGATCCACACTGCCTGCATACCCTGTCTTCTCACAGGTTGATGGAAATCCCCCCACGCTGCCCTTGGAGATGCTCATTACCAAGGAGAGACACAATGGCTTCACCGGGTGATGCATTGGTGATGCTTCCAGAGGCTTCTGGTGCCTCCATTTCATGGGCCACTTGCTTAGCTGCTGCTAAAATGCCTTAGTGCTATGAAGGCTGCATTTAACTTAGCCATCTGTGAATAACTCCATCAGGGGCAGATTCAAATCCAAAGTCAAGACCGCTTCCTGGCCGGAATGTCATCCTGTCCCACAAGGGCCAGCAAGAGTGATTTCCTGACATGAGTCCAACGCTGCTGTCCCTCCCTTGGGAGCCCTTGGGAGCCCTTGGGAGTGTGCCATGCATTACATGTGGACTTTCTAACAAATCAATTAGCTCTTGGCACTTTATAGTTTGAAATGATGTCACACAGCCTGTGTGTAGTCAGGCGTTGGGCCATGGTTTCAAAATTAAGGGTCACTGGACTAGTAGAGGCATACATTTCTTTCCTGGAGTGTGACAAGACAGGAGGAATACAAGAAATGGACAAGGGGTCCTGAGGATGGGGCCATGCAGCTACTTCACTTTGACCCTCCTAGACTGAAGATCTGTGTGGAGGTTCCAGGCTTTGTGCTTTGTGCTCGGTGCAGTGGCATATAAAACACAGCTTTTGTCTCATGGGTCTTATAGTCTAGTAGAGGGAGCAGGGGATCATAAACTGGAGTCAAGGATTTAGAGAGACCTTATGAATGTTCCTTAGAGTATGCTGAAACTTCCAGAATTGTACACAAACTGAATTTGTGTAAATGAGGGTGTGCAGGCATGCGTGCACATTTTTCTGGGTAATGGATCCATGGTTTTGATCAGATTCTAAGAGGTGTGTCACAGACACACACGTATACACACACACACACACACACACACACACACACAAAACTACCAACAACTAGTCTCGTATCTTTGTACTTTGTATTCCCTAAACATGTGAGGTGGGGTGTTGAGTGAATGAATGATGACTCAATGAGTAAGTGATGATTTCCATGCTATGAAGGGCATGTGGGCCAGCCTGGCCAACAGGGCATCGTGTGGTTCTAGGACAGAGGGCTGGTAGAATCATCTCTTATCTGAGGTTGTGAGGATAAGACATCAAAGAGCTTGGGACAGTTCAGAGTTGATGGCACATGTCAAGAAAAGTGAAACAGAAGGAAGAAAAATGAGTCCTCAAAGTAAGGAGAGGATACAGAGGTACTTCAAGCAAGAATAGTTAGCAAGGGGTCAAAGAACAAAAGACAAAGGGTCAGGAGCAATAGGTCAAACCATGTAGATAGGTGGGCAGTATGAGAGGCTGCTGGGTAATAGAGACTCAGGGAGAGGACTGAGGAGATTTTAAGAACTTGGAAAGAGGCAGACTTGAGTTCAAATCCTGCTTCTACCCCTTGTTAATTTCTCTTTGCTTTGCTTCTCCAGCTGCAAAGTGCAGATAACATTCTAACTCCTCAAAGGGTTAATGAGAGGACTAAAGGAGAAAACCTACATAAGGCACAAGGCTACTGCTCAGAATAGGGCTTTGATTGAATTCTGGGGATACCTTGAAAGGGCTAAATTAGAGTGGACACTTGCTACCATGGTTTGATGCGACTTCAGTGTCCTAAAAATCTGTTCCCCTTCATCCCTCTTTCCATGCTCACTCCCCCCATGTGGCTCTTGCAGGGTACTGCCTATTATCAAAGGAAATTGACTCTTTTCTTGCATTAATCAAAACCTCCACATATGAAATTTCCCCATTTCCCTTTGAGAAGATGATTACTTTCTTGATAGAGGATTATTAGGAAGTCTGATGAGACAGAGGAATGATCTCCACCGCTACTAAGCCCCGTTCACTCAGCCTCCGCCATGTGGGCTCTTGCACCTTGGCGATTCCATGTATATGCAGCTGTCCTCGCCAGCTGTCACTGTGTGGTCACAGTTGTTACATGAAGGGGCCGTTCGGGAAGGGGCCACATGTTTTCACAGTCCAAACCTGGAACGCCCTCTCACCATTGGCTCCCTACACAAATAAATCATCCAGTCTGTCTGTCTATCTCTCTCCCTCCCTTCCTGCTCTCTTCCTTACCTAGCTATCATGCCCTTACTGCATTTTTATTAACATAGTTGGTTGCTTATATTTCTCTCCTCCCACTAGATGTATGTCATTGAGGCAGGCACCAAGTATTATTGATTTCCATTCCCTCCCAGTATCTGCCTCAGTGTCTTATATGCAAAGTAATCAATACATAATTGACACATTGGTTAAGATGAGTCTAAGTCCCTTGATTGATTAATGGTGTATTTCCTAAACCAGGGGTTGTCACAGTGTGGCCTGACAACCCCCATAGGGTCCCTGAAACACTTTCAGCAGGTATATAAAGCCAAAACTATTTTCATAATCATTCTAAGATAATATTTGCCCTTTTTACCCTTACTCTCTCACAAACTTTATGAGAAGTTCATTCATAGAGTTTCAGATTCCACACTACAACTAGCCTTTATTTAAGAAACTAGTACTTCTGATGTATCAAAGAACAATATCCACAGTTCCCCAAAAAGACTATTAAAAGACTCATCCCTTTTTCAACTACCTATCTGTGTGAGGCAGGATTTTCTTCACTTTGTTCAGCCAAAATGATATCACAACAATCTGAATGCTGAAACACATAGAAGAATCCATGGGACTCCCATTAAGCCATTCAGGAAAGAGATTTGACGAAATTAAAACAGTGCCACCCACCGCCCCCCCCACTGTGTTTTTTTTTTGGTTTTGGAATATATAGTCACCTGTCACAAAACATGCTATTTGTGCTCACACTTAATGGGGTTGTCATTATTATAAAATAAATTAATTGGTATATATGTATAATTTTTTTCAGTTTTAATTTCAAATACGGTCAATATCAATAGATAAAATCCACACAGACAAAACTTTGAGTCCTCAATTATTTCTAAGAATGTAAAAGGGTCTTGAGACCCAAAAATTTAAGAACACTCTCCTACTTTTTTCCCATAAAATAGGATATCACTGTAAGATGTTCTTAGGTGTTCTGTTTTAAAAGGTGGGACAGTGGGGGGGCACGTTCTTATTGGTATGGGAAATGCCATGTTAAATATAGTTAAATAGGTAAATAGTTTTCTTTCTTTCATGCTCTCTCAAAGCTCTTAGTTTGCTAATATTCTTTGTAAATATCTAAGTGGAGGGTATTGGACTTCCAATGCCCTGTAACACATGATGACAAACCTAGCTGTTATGATGATACACAACTATCATCTTGCAGTTTCTGTGGTTCAGGGGTGTCCCAGGGTCCAGGTATCCACTGGGGCTGTGGTCTTTTCTGATGCTCACCCAGAGAAGGATCCTCTGTCACACTCTCTCTGTTGGGAGATTTCACCTCCTCAGGGTGGTAGAACGAGGTCTCCTTTTTCTCGCTGGATGTTGGTCAGGAGCTGTTTTTTGTGCCTAGAGGCTGCCCACGGGTCCCATCTATCTTCACTGACTCTCTCACAACAGGGCACTTTACTTCTTTAAAGCCAACAATGGACAGTCTCCCCAGTCCCATCTGCTAAGACTGCATCTTACATAGCAAAACATTATTTTGCAGAAGGGATATCCCATCTCCCTTTCCATATCCTACTGGCTAGAAGCCAATCACAGATCCTTTCCACACTCAAAAGGAAAGGTGTGAATGTGGGGGATAGAAATCACAGGTGCCATCCTGTCTACACAGGAACAGCCCACACTTTACCCTCACTTACTGGACCAAAGGGTTGTTTGTTGTGCCTATTCATATGCCAGGTAGCTTCATTTCAGAAATGTTGATCTAAAGTATTCACTGTAATTAGACATATTACATTCTCCCCACATATTTTATAAGGGGTGTGTGTGTGTGTGTGTGTGTGTGTGAGTGAGACATAATTTTAAACTCCATTCATCCGGAAGTCAGCACCCACCTAGAGCCTCAGGAGCATCTGACTGAGGAAGCAATCTTTCATGTCATGGTAAGCAGTAGCTACAGAAGAAAGGTATTCCTTAAGTAGAGGCAGTGACCTGTTCTGAGACAGAGGGTGTCACCTATTTACTGCCTCATCACCCCGATTCTCCCTGGCAGCACGCCCACAATACCCTTCCCCAGACAGGAGAAAATTCTCTGTGCAGACTGGCCAGAAATGGGTCCTGAGATTGGGACCTGATACATGAACTCACCAAATCTGAGGACTGGCCTAGAGATGGCCTACGACTCTCAGATTAGAAAGAAATCGCTTAGATCTATGGGGTCTGCACAGCAGAACTCTATTTTTCAAATAAAATACCATGTGATGCTCTCTTGATTAAAACAAACAAACAAAGACTGGACCTCTCGGTAGAAACAGGGTGTCCTGCCCACTGGAATCTCCAGTTTCTGCCCAACTTTATGAAACCCAGAATGCCCTTTGAAGATATTTCTCTTACTTAGCTCTCTCATTATAAGTTGAAAAAACTGGGGCACCTAGGTGGCTCAGCAGTTGAACATCCGACTTCAGCTCAGGTCATGATCTCAGGGTTCATGAGTTCCAGCCCTGTATTGGGCTCACTGCTGAGTCAGTGTGGAGCCTGCTTCAGATCTTCTGTCCCCCTCTCTCTGCTCCTCCCTTGCTTGTGCGCTCTCTCAAAAATAAATAAACATTAAAAAAATTGAAAAAATTGAACACCTGGGAAGTGAAGTGTCCTATCAAAACCACACTAGCAAGTCTGAACCATCCATTGTTAGGAAACATTCAGAGCAATACTCAAAGGTGACCCTCTGTCTCCTCAAAGGGTACTAAGGCCTCTCCACACACTGTGTATCCTCCAGTATCACCTAAGAGCACCCTCCCTCATGAGTTCACAACCCCTGTCATTAACCCCCAGCTTAGGGACTCAGACCCAACTAGATCTTTGTGTAATTAACCAGAGAAGCATTGAGGTTTTGTGACATCTCTGATTTCCGTGGGTAACCCAGCCACAAAGGAACTGAACAGTCAGTGATTGTCTCCCAACTCCACAAGATCCTGAGAGGGTGGGATGGGATGGGAAATCCCCAAGACAAATGGGAGAAGGCAACAACAGGGCCCATCAGGCTAACCAAACCTTATCAACTTGAATCTAACCTGAGCTCCTTAGCTCTGTGGTTGTGACTAAGAACAGTCAAAGCAGCAAAAGAAACCTCCTTTGGCAAGTCCAAAAAGGAAACATATAATTGCCAGCCTGGTAGGGGACTCAACCTGGAAGCTCACCTCTACCTGTACCCAAAGCCTGCCCGTGTTCTCGCCAACATCCTCTTACAAAAACTGATCCAAAGGCTTAATGAGCCAAAAGGCATTAAGAGTCGTGCGTGTGAATAATGCCACCAAGTCTTGCTTCTTTAATTGGATGCAAATAGCATCACCTAAGCTCCACATCCCAGGATGTGCCCTGCTCTTTGTCACACAGCACTCCAATGCACCTCGTGCTGAAGAGCCTGGCAGGAGAGAAAGACATTAACTGTGAGATCTGCTGGCTTCTGCCAAATTCACAAACGCTGGCAGCTCAGCCTATAGATAGAATGAGGGGTAATTTCATGCAAATGCTCTGTGCTATTCCCTGAGCTCCAAGATTAGAGATGTCAGAAAATGTAAGTGCTCCTCTGGCTAATAACACAAAGAACTAATTCAGTCTGATTCCCTAAGCTAGGAGTTAAAGAACATTGACTGGGAACTTAGGGAGGGATGGTCTCCTTAGGGTGAGGCTGGAGAGGGTCAGGCCATGGCACCTAATGGCGCAAACAGTGCCACCTCATGAGGGCTGCTCTGAACCACACTGAGGAGGTGTCCAGAGGCTCACATGACTCTTGGGGCTTGACCATCTTCTTGGTACCTGCTGGAAATGCGGGCAGATGTAATGAGTAGTAATGAGCTTATGCTGCTGCTTGGAGTAAGCCATTCCCGGCCAAGCCAAGGCTTCAGGCTTTGGGAGCAAAACCAGGAAGACATGTGCAAAGGGCCTGCTTCGCTTTATTTCTTCCCTTGCTGAAAGAGACACTTGGCTCCTGGACACATCCCTCTTAGTTTCTTGGGTCCACATGTCTCCATTTTTACATGACAAATGACATTTGGTCATAGTCTCCAGAGGACATTGGCTTATTATTTAAACAGGGTATTTCTTAGAGATGATTTTACATCTTGCAAATGGCATGTTGGAAAGCAATGTTTCCCGGGAAAACAGATGACAAGATTCTCCTATTTACTGTGCCCTAGGTATAGCACAGGGATTACATGTCAGGCTTTGGGTTTTCAGCTTTTAATTTTCAGATTACTCTGAAGTATCGAAGATGTTTTTTTTGAGATAAAAAAACACATGCTTCCTTCCTCTACCCCCCTCCACATGGTCACTGGAATACAACTGATTCCTAACTTTTCTAAAAGAAAGAAAAGAAGTTACTGTCAATCAGGAATCTATAGATGGCTTTCTTGGTTATCAGATTTCTAGAACAAGATGGAAGACTGTAGACAAGCAAATCTCAAACCAGATGGCATATGCTATGAAAAACAAGAGACTGATTAATTAGTCATTTTCTGGGAGGCTGACTTAGGATTGGGTCCTGCCTACCCTCTATTGGCTATGAGGCCCTGTGGAAGCCCCTGAACTTCTCTGGGCTATATACTTCTCTCATCAATTTAGAATAATAATATTTCTTACTTCTTAGGCTAATGTTAATGAGGCTCAAATAAGGTGATGCACATGACTAGCCTATAATAAATGATCGATAAGTAGCACCTAAACTATCGTTCATTGATTTATATAATCAAAGCCCACAGCACCATTTTTTGCACATTGTAAGTATCCAGAATTTCTCCACCCTCATCAGGTATCTGCTCACACACATCACCCCTCTGCAATGGCAATTTCTTCCAAATAATATAACGAGTCAAATGCAACATGTTTTCTGTTTACCCCCCAGGACATAGGTTCTGCTTTTTATTTATTTTATTTTTTGTTTTGTTTTTGTTTCTGACACTGTAGTATACACTAGCAGATTGGCCATTCCCAGCTATATAAGTGGGTAAGGTAAAGAAGTCAAATCAATTATTTAAAAAGTTTAGAAACTCTGTTTCCAGAAGAATTCCACCTATAGGTATCTTACCTTGCCCAGCCTGAGACCAGCCTCAGTGGAGAACCGTCTTTAGTAATGAGACCACGGGTTCGCTTTGTCATTTGAGATAAAGGAGCTCTTTACAAGTGAACTGTATTTTATTTTATGGAGCTATCTACTCCAAATAAGTAGAACCATGACTCACTGGAAATTATGAATCCTCACATGTTCATACCCCCGTTGATTTACAAGTCTTTGAGGCCACGCACAAGTGAGGGATGTTTTACTGCTAAGTATTCATGACTCTTGTCCAACTACCCTTGAAAATAACAGTTTTCTGATTTGGAGGAGGAGGGATACATTGCAGACAAGCCCTCTGGTATAGATGTTTCCAGAAATGAGTTTACATATCTTCAATGAGATAGTGTCAAATTTGTCCCACAGATTATGCTGAAATACTGATGATGTTTTTAAAATAGATTTAAAAAAACACACACACTCCTCCCTGCATCCCCCTTCATACAGTCCTGAGAATATGACTGATTCTTAACTTTTCTAAAAGAATGGAAAGAAATCATCATAAATTAGGAATCCATGGGTGGCTTTACTGATTATCAAATTTCTAGAATAGAATGCAAGATTATAGACAGATGAATCTTGAGCCAGACGGTATATGTTATTAAAATCAAGAGCATGATTAATTAGTCATTTACTTGGAGTGATTTATCTTGTACCTCTCTCCACTGGTGTTGGAATTGCCTGCTGTGGACGTCAGGTGTACCACTCCATTATGAATACTAATCAAAGTCCACAGAAGTGCAAATTGAGGGTGAATTTGAGCTCTACCAAACATCCATTTTAAAGAGCTTTTATTAAATAGGCCGAAAGTCAAGAAGCCCATAAAACTACAGAGGAAGGGGCTAAACCAGGAACGGTACTCTGTCTCACTCTCAAAGACCTAAGTGCCAGCCTGAGCCTACACACCTGGGACCTCAGGGCTGCCTTCCTGATGCAACTCATCTCCCCACATATTTCTCCAACCCATCTCACTCACCTCCATTTCAACTGCCAGCCCCATACACCGAGCACCATCCCCTCTCTCCTGAAAAGATTGCAACAATTTCCTTACTCTGGCACCATTAAGTGAAAAATGTAGCTGACCATACAACCCTCCTCCTCAAACCCTTCAGCGATTCCCACTGCTGTTAAAAAGAAGCTCCAGGGCACCTGGGTGGCTCAGTCAGTTAAGTGTCCTACTCTTGATTTTGGCTCCAGTCATGATCTCACAGTTCAGAAGTTCAAGTCCCACATCAGGCTCTGTGCTAACACTGGGGAGCCTGCTTGGGATTCTCTGTCTCCCTCTCTCTCTGCCCCTCCCCACTCATGCTCTCTTTCTCCCTCTCTCTCTCAACAATAAATAACATTAAAAAAAAAGAAAAAAAGAAGCCCTTACTCCTCGGCTCAGCCCATGAAGACTGTTCAATCACATGCCCACCCACCTCTCCTGCTTCATTTCAAATTTCTTTCTGGCTTATTCAATGGGGATCAGCCCTGCTACCCTTTTGAAGGGGTCTAGAGTGTTCAAACTTCTTTTCTGCCTCAAGATGTTTCGCTTATTGGTCCCTTTTTTGAAAATGCCCTTCTTTAGTGTTTCTGCCTGGTTAAGTCTGTCTTCCTGTCTTTAACTTCAATGTCACTTCTTCCCAGAATCCTCCCTTGCTTCCCCTTCACCTCCCTCTAGAGATAGTTACCAGCCCTATAGTTTTCCCTTACAGTCCTAATGGCAATAAAAGTTGTCATTAATTATTTTTATAATTAGCCATTAGCACCTTATTTTTCCTTCTCTAGACTCTGACCGTGTATGGGCTGTATCCTGAGCTCCTAGCACAACGCAGTGTGTGTAGCAGGCTCTCAGTAAATGAGGGGGTGTCGAACAACAATGATGAAAGCTGTCAAGGGGATGACTAGCTGCCCATGCAAACTGGTGCCTCTTTCCCACTGGGCTCACAGCTGGACTACATTTCCCAATCCTCCTGGCAGGTAGGTGGTCACGTGACTGAGTGGGTATACTACATGCCCCTTCTGATGCAGACCACGCAACCCTCTCAGAGCAGCTCCTGGTATTTCTGTGCTCTGGCCAACTGGGATGTGGATGACTAGGGTCAGTTTGAAGGCCATGTGTTGAAAATGGCAGAGCCACCCATTGGCCTGCATTTCTAAATGACTCCAAGAAGGAAGTCTCCGACAGAAACTGCTGGTCCAGAATTGTTGTGTGAGCAGGAAGTAGACTTCTGTGCTGTTAAACCACTGACATTTCAAGATCAGTTTGTTACTGCAACTTAATCCACCTAAATTAATACATTAGGATGCTACTACATAGGATTCCAAGCTTTGGAAATGAGTGGAAAAAAAGGGTGCCCCCAACACACACTATACACACACCTCCACAATCATGTGAGTAGATTTTTGGAGCTAGAAGGAATAAATGGAATCTGACAAAGTAGCATATTGTGAAAAAAATTAGTAATTAAATTTTTTTCAGGGTGCCTGGGTGGCTTAGTCAGTTGAGCACTCTACTTTTCATTTTGGCTCAGGTCATGATCCCAGGGTCATGGGATCAAGCCCCATGTCAGGCTCTGCATAGAGCATGGAGCCTGCATGGGATTCTCTCTCTCTTTCTCTCTCTCTCTCTCTCTCCCTCTCCTGCTCAGATGCTCTCTCTCTCTCTCTCTCCCTCTCTCTCAAAAAATAAATTTTTTCTATTTATCTCCATTTACTTTTCTCCCTCCACTGACTCAATTTCCAATAGCTCTGAGGACAATCTGATTACTTGTGTTTCTTTATAAGAAATTCATCACTGCCTCTTACATTTCTCCCTATTCTTACATGCTGCCCTAGTAATTCCAATTAAGGCTCTGGCTGCAGATGAGCCCTCACAGTTAGGAGGGGATGACTTCCCAAAGCAATAGAAAGTCAGGAAGTCTTCTCACTGAAATTAGAATCTCATCTAGCAAGCAATTCTGTTTAGTTCAACACAGAACTTACTTTCGCCTAAGACGGTTCAGGGAGAGAAAGAATCACTGGACAGATTTTTCCAACGAGGAAAAACTTCTTCTCTATGTCCTTGGGGTTTCTGTCAAGTAATCTGAGGGCTGAGGCTCCACCTCCTGTAGGTTACCTCTCTGTGCCCTCGCAGCCCAATGGCTAACTCAAGCTGAGCGGCAGACAGGCTCACGCAGCTTTGCGAGCCTCTGCTGAGCAAGTTAATCTAGCTGAGTTAATGGCAATGAAGTCACTAACCACCATCACAGAGAGCCTAATCAGTCAGCTGGTTGGAACTCTGGGGCCCGGGAGCCCACCCCTCCTTGCCTAGCCTTCCTCTGGCTGTGGAAACCTCTGTACTTATTAGGAGCACCTGCTTGCAGACTTGTGGCGCCTTTGGCCCTAAAAGGGAGGAACTGAGCACTTTCTGGCTCTGAGTATGGATCTCCCATGCTCTTGGAAGCCTGTTTCTTCCACAGGAAATGTCCCTGAGTACCAGCCCTGCAATAATGGAAAGGAACATTTTCTCACATCGAGCCACACCTGTTGTCAACAAGCATTTGCTTCCAATCTATTTAAGCTCCATGGGGGAAGGAGACTGTGTGAGTCTTGGGCATTTTTTTTTTTTTTTTGGCAATGCTAGGCCCACAGCACCTGAGAAGCTTCACAAAGTCTATGCTATTGTTTAAGAAGTGGGGTTGCTCCTGGTAACAGCTGCTGTGTTTCAATAGAGACCTGAGGCCTCTGGGAAAGTCATAAAGGCCTCGCCCAAGCCCCTGTGCAGAGCTGAGTGCCAGGCCCTTAGAGTTGAAAAGCAGCCCATGCCTGTTAGGATTCCTGCAGACTAACCAACAGTGGGAGCAAAGCAGAGAGAAGACCAGTTTCCAGGATGTGATCTGTGCCGGAGCTATTTTTGTTGTTACTGGTTTGGTTTGGGTTAAAGATGTCACTGGGAAAGGTTATGTTAAGTGTCTGTGTTGAGTGAGTGAAATAACCTAAGATGTACTTACCCACCTATAGTTCTTTGGCTCATCTGTTCTGACTTGTTTTTATTTATAAATTCACTTGTTTATTCTCTTCCTCTTTCCTTCATTCAGGACCAGGGGCCAGTCCTGAATCCCAGTTCTTTAGATTTGCTCCCTGAGGCCAAACTTCAGTTCCTTCCACCTGCCTGATGCCTTAGTATGCCCATAACTTGTGCCTCTGGAAGGGGAGCCTCCAGAATACAGATGTTGCTTCTAAACAGCAAAGTGATAGTCTTGGAGAGAACTTAAGGGCCAGACACTCATCCACTGCTCATTTTCCGGCTGTCATGTTGCCCACCCCTGGACGTTACACCCATATTTATCATGTGTACAACCTTCTTTGAATCATTCAGACACAGTAAGCCAGTCCTTCTTGAGAATTCCCACAGCAACATGGCATCATTCTTTACAGCAACACCCAGCATTCTGCTGTGTAATATGTGGCTTATTTATGACTCTTATACAAGATTGTAAGTTCCTTAAGGGTAGAACTGTGACTTATGTGTCTCTTTATTACCAAGCCCAGAGGTTTGTTAAATGTTTGCTAAAGGATTTTTTAAAGGATGGCCGGTTGTATGGATGATAAGAGTATATTGATGGATGAGAGGGTAGATAAGTGGGCTGTGCATGAAGGATGAATGTATAAGTGGATTTATAGGTAAATAAAGAGGGGAGCAAATGGGTGATTGGATGGATAGGGACAGAGAGACGAACAGGTGTGCAGATGGGTTGGTGGGTGCATGAGTGAGTAAATGGATGGTTGGGTGAGTCCATGCGTGAGTGGATGAATGGATGGATGATAATCAGTGAGTGGATGCATGGATGTAGATTAACTGGTGGCTGGGTGGACGGGTGGAATACATTAATCGGTGGGTGGAAGAATAGATGAACAGAGGCTGATTGAATGCTTGATGAGTGAAGGTGAGTACAACTGGGTGAGTGAGTAGCTAGATGAATGGATATACAGAATGACCTCAACCACCAAGGGGTCAATGTCCACATCAACAGTATAGCTTCCTTCCAGTAAGATCATCTCCAAGTGTTAATCCCTTCAAGAAAATCCCAAAACCTGAACTACCAGCAAGTTGAAGAGTAGGCAGGCCCCTCTCCTGGAGCTGAAAGAATACGAAGAATGCTAGAATTCCAGGCTATTGGCCCAAGGTGAAATGTCTCCCTGTGGCAACCAACAGCATTGCTCTGGCAAGAGTCAAATGTGCTTCATTACCTTTTAAGAATCACTTCTTGCATATTAAAATTGCCCCTTTTGTTCTTCAGAAATGTTACCCAAAATGAACCTACAGGCAAGCCGTAGAAGATGCACTTACAACAAAAATGAAATAAGGGAGAGAAATAACCGAGAGAAATAAGGGAGTGGGGCCCGGAACTGCCTGCCTTCCCAGGCAATCCTTGAGAAACAGTCCCTTCAGAGAAGCAAGATAAGAGAAGTAGTCTCCCAAATATGCGACCTTGCTTCAAAGCCACACTGCCTTCCCTCACTCCAACCCACTGTTAGTCAGAAAATAAGAGAAGGTACACTGACATATGTAGAATGAAACATAACCCTTGTTCCTGTGTGTTGCGTTATTGTGTTTTTTATTATTGCCACTGTGCTACAGACGTCTTTCCTTCCTCTGAGATAACAATAGAACAATGAACCAGTTTGAAAGAGAAAAGCTGTCAGTTTGGATAAAATTAGTCTGTTTTATATTTTATTTAAAAAATGGGAGACTAATAATGCCAATTGTAATTTTAGTAAGTTATTTCTAATGTGAGTTTATTAAACCATGAATTTCCCCTTGGGCTAAACTAATGACCACTATTAGGTATGCTACTCTGTTTTAAACGATCAAAATATTCAATGAAATAAGATGAAAATTATAGATAGTGATAATTACAAAATGTCAGCATCACCTGGAATCAATTTACTAATATGTCAGCTTGGGTATGGATGAGAAGAGTCATTTTTAAATGTGCAGAAGGCACGTTGCATGGGCTGCTGTCATTTATCCTTTGGGGACTGTCACGACTGAATATTTATATCCGTTGCTCCCCTGCAGTTGCTTCTAGCCTGCTGGCTACACCCTTTATCAGAGAGCAAGGGAAGGACTGGCAAGGAGAGACAACTCCCCCACCTCCTTGAATCCCCAAGTCCTTTCCCAAATTTTTTGCAGGGAAGTGAAGACAGAGCTTTCAAATAAACCAATTCTGCTGTAACCACTTGGGGTTTGTACCTGTGGTTTTCCTCTTAAAAACAGAGTGTTGACCATCCCACAGCCCCAGTTTGTGCAAATGAATGGGAGCAGGGTTCTATGTAATTAGGTCTATTGCAACACTGTTGCTTGATTTTAAGTCAAGGTTTCACCTGTGCTTGTTTTGCTTAGGTAAATCACCTGTGTACCTGAAATCGAGAGCAAAATGAATGTGCTCTTGGCACAAAAGGGCAGAGACTGCATCCCCTAAAGTGTACCTGTCAGGCAAAGGTGCGGTTAATGTGATGCACATGCACAGATGTGTTTGGCCCCCTTGCAGGACTGATCAATTCACGGAGGCTGTCAGAGGTGCCTGTGTGACAAGAGGGAATGAGAACCACGACCTTCCCGCTCTCCCTTCCCCGCAGTGGCCCACCCCCTCGTATCCTGCCACCATCTGCCAGACAAAAGATATTCGAGGGTATACACGTGCCCACACACACACTCACAAGTGCTGCCTTCCTCAGTTTAAACCACCACCACCAATTTGGTTCTGGTGGGACAGAGCACCTGGATAAACTCCCGAAGAAGCGCTGGCAGGTTACAGGTCAATTATGAGATTGGCTTAAATCCTTATTTCCAGTTCTTTTCTGCTTTGTCTTCTGTGGCCTCCTGCCCCGCCCTTTGGAGCCACTGATCATTCTTCTAGGTCCACTCCCAAACTCTCTGTCCTGCACAGTGTATTTCAGATTCCTGTGTCCAAAAGGAGCTAGAATCCTTCCTACTGAGCACCAGGGAATAACCCGCGCTGTGCCAGCAGCCCGATTTGACAGGGACTGTTGGACTCTGTACAGGAATTCCCGGAGCAGCCTCGGCTCTGTTCAGGGTGGATAGCTCTGGAAAGCAGCACAGTGCAGTGGTGGAGACTGTAGGTTCTGAAGCCGAATTGCTGCCTACCTGCTGTGTGACCTTGGGCAAGTCCTCAACTTCTCTGTGTCTCAGTTTCCTCATTTTGTAAAAGGAAGAAAATCATACCTTCCTCCTAGAGATTACATTGGTCAAGTGCTTAGAATGGAATCCAGCACACAGGAGGTCCTTTTTACATGTTTATTACATTAAAAAAATAATCCCTAATAAGCGATTAGTCAAGCCTCAGTCTTCAATTCTCAGCCTTCCCTGTCTTTCACACTCCGAGGTTCCTTTTCATCTCTGCTACAAAGTTCTGCACCTTTCTTTGTGCACTGGGATCTCAATCTTCCTATCTGAGATCTATTTAATGTGCCCAGCAGTCATCACAGCTGATTCCTGATTATTCTCCTTTCTCAGACTTGCACTTGTATTTAAAACTATTACAGAATTGAAGACCAAGGATACTTCAGTTCCTGAGACTCAGACAAAGCATTTAGAATCCACTACTGGAGTAAGGAATGGTGGCGGTAGTCTTTGCCATGTCCCATGTTTGGAAATGATTGAATATAGGTTCCTATTACCTTGTGTGCATAAAGCATAAAGCTGTTGTAAATAATGAGGGCTCTGAATAGGCCTGAGTTAAAATCTACTAGTTCTCAAAACGAAATGCATGAAATAATAAATAAGGAAGGGGATGTTTCCCTGCCAATCATAGCTAATAAATACGTCCTAGGAATCACATCTTAAAGAAAGAAGGCAGATTGTGTGTGTATGTGTGTATGAGAGAGAGAGAGAGAGAGAGAGAGAGAGAGAGAGAGAGAGAGATTACAAAGGCCATTCCCAAAGAGAAGTTGCAACAAGGTCTTAGGCAAAGTTTGCATCATGAATGAGCATAAGACACCTTCCACTCCAAGGAGACTACTTCAAAGGTCGATACTTATTTGCGTAGAAAAGACAAAGCAGCAACATAGGAACTCACCACCCAAACTTAACAGTGAGGCTGGCTTTCGCATCATGGATCCAACAGGTAGATACAAAGTTATTGAAAGAGTCTTAGTATTCGTAGACCGGCACAACCGGATTGCTATCCTGGGTGTTCCACACTGAGATGCCCGTATCCTATCAAGGGTATGTAGACAGATACAAGGGGATGCATCACTCCTCAAGACAAGCAAGATATTCTGGGGAGACAATTCTGTTCAGTGTAAGTAATTTGAAGCATTACTTTGCATTAAATTAATCATGGCTCTTGTGGTAGGTGGTGTGTGGCTCCCGAGCGTCTTCGCCTTCCTGCCTGCATGCCCTTGGGTAACTTCCCCTCTTGACTGTGGGGAGAACCCAGTGACTTGTTTCTATCAAATAACATGGCAAAAGTGGCAGGATGTCTCCTTCATGATGAAGTTACCAAAGGCTAGGACTTCTGTTTTGTGGGCATTTTGGCTCTCTAATTCTTCTCACTTGTTTGCTCGGAAGAAATTATTGCCATGTTGTCAGCTGCCCCATGGAGAAGTCCATATGGCAAAGAACTGGGCCTTCTCTGGCCAACGGCCAGCGTGGACTAAGGCCCTCAGTCCAATAGTCTACAAGGATGGAATACTGCCAATAACCCCATGCGTGAGTTTGGAAGTGAACTCGTCCCCAGTCGAGGCTTGAGAGGACTTCAGCCCCAGTCCACACCTTCACTGAAGCCTTGACTGGGGCCAGGGGACCTGCTAAGCAGCACCCACATTCCTGACCCACAGAAACTGTGCACTAATAAATGTGATTTTGTTATGCAGCAGTAGATAACTATGCAGGTTTATTATGCACTTGGGTTTCAGCTCGTGCCCACACAAGTGCCCCTGCCCAAATTATACACTATAGGAGGTGCCATTCACAAAGAATAATGTGAAGAAATATAACATTAAAGCCCTGGAGCCATCTTCCCATCTTCACTTTGCATCCTTTTGATCGACCTATCTGACCTGACCTCCTTGATCCTTAGTTTCCTCATCTGTAAAGTGGGTATAAGAATCTTTGGCATCATCAGTTTCCTGGGAAAGGTAAACTGGATGTCTCTGAAAAGCACAGGGTCTGGCATATGACAGCTTTGGTTCTGTGCAAAGTGCCAGGACACTTAGGTCTCTGTCTTTACTGCAGCTAGATGTGGAACCTGCAACCTCTTCTCTGTCAGAGGACGGGAGGAACAAGGTCACGTCAAACCAGCTCTGCTTTCCCAAGGCAGTTCCCCTCTGGTGTTTGATTATATCATTAAGTACCAGATGTTTGGCTTGGAAAGAAAATCAACTCCATAGTCAACCCCCCTAAGTACAATGAAAACAGAACACAGATAGAACATGGATTTAACCTTCTCATTCAGTTAAAGCCTACGTTCTCTAAATCAAATAGATTCTTATTTGAAAAGGAGCTTCGTTATTTGCAAGTTGTTTGCGTATTATTAAATTTGCCACTATGTCCAGCTGGTCCCTTTGTGTGTCCCCCTTTACTAAGTCATGTCTACAGATTCAGAGACTCCAACTAAGCATGGCTGCTTGTTAAAAATAATAAAGGGCTCTGGCCAATTGAGCACCAACTCTGTGCTGGGCATTTCAGCATGCAGATTTCAGTATTTTTGCAAACACACGTAGCATAAATAGTGCCATTTGCTGTTGTCCCCTTCACACCTCCATCCACTCATGGAAAAAAATCCATCAGCATGTGTCCCAGAAAGACTCTGGTCTAGGAAGAGACTTAAGGGTTATTTGTCCCAACATGCACCCAAGCAAAGAAGAAAGGTACTAACATTATAAGGGTCAACTATGTCTGGCCCTATGCTGGGAGCTTTCTGCAGGGGGTCTCGGGGAGGCTGTGAAGCGTAGGAGTTCAGGTCATTGGCTGAGGGGCCAAACTGCTTGAGTTTTCATCCTTGCTCCACTATTTACTTACCAGAGAGCCACAAACATCTTACTTAACCATTCTGTGGCTCAGTTTATCCAGCTGTAAGATGGGGTTAATAGAGTACTATCTCATAACATTGCCTTAAAGATTAAATAAATCAACAGATTTTAGATATTTATCTTACCATGGAATCAACAAATGTTATCATTCTAACCTTTGATATAGCCTATGGGTGGATGCGGTTCCACTCCCATTTTATAGATGAGAAAGTGAAGTTCAGAGAAAGCAAAAATCCTTCCCCAGGCTCATAGAGCTGGTAGACGACAGAACTAGAAAACCAACTCACACGGGGTGGAGTCCAAAGCTGTGGCTACCACAACTGCCGAACTATGATGCTTTGCCGATTCTCTTGTAGATACAGGTAATGCTGGTCGTGACCATGAAACGGCCATTTCCTGTGTGCCAGGTGCCATCCTAAGAGTCGCACATGAGTATGTCTCATTCACTATTTACCACATCTTTTTGCAGTAGGTGCAACTGTCACCATTTTACCAATAAGGAAATTGAGGTTTAGGAAGGTTAAGCAACGTACTCAAAGTCGTAAGTGGGCGATGGAGACTCCTACTGCTCACCACACCCTGGCCTGCTCTCCTTTCAGGCTCATGGGAGGATTATGATTCCTAGGACCCTTAGGCAGGGCTTCTGACTCATTCTTGCTCAAGGGATACAGGCAGAAGTGACCTGGTTCATTTCTAAGTGGAAGCATTTCATTGCCCAGACTCTCCGATCCCCTTTCCCCAGCCACAATCCCAGGAGCACATTTGGTAAAGGAGGGGCCAAAAGACCAGGCAGACTCACTTCCTCAGCCACCTCATGGAGAAGCGTTGCCTGACTTGGTTGTCATGAGGGACAATGAACCCTGTGTCGTGTATGGACCCTGGGATATGTGCTTGTTTGTGATTTGGCGAGCTTCATCTCTCCTGGCTGATACGACTTGGTACATGGCATTTCCAGGGCCCAACCCCAGAAGATGAGAACAGTGATAACTTTAACACAGGGTGGTGTTGAGAATTAACTTATATCAGATAAAATCCATGTGGAAAGGTATAGCACAGAGCTGAGCATGTGGTAAATGCTCAATAAATATTTGGTGAACAAAACAAGAGAATTCGTTTTCTGAAGATCAAGATTAAAACCTCTTCAAGAAAACATGGAATGGATAGCATGTAGCGCTCACACTGTGCAAGGGCTCTGTGCACGGAGACCTGCTCATTTCCCACAATAACCTATGAGAAAAGTACTGTAAGTATCCTCAGTTTACAAATGGCCAAACCAAGGCATATCAAAATGAATGAGCAGAACTAAAGTCATATAGCTGTAAATGGAAAATCTGGGTCTCAAACCCAAGCAGCATGGCCCCAGAGCCTACATTCTTGACCGAGAAGAAAGAAAGTGGATTTTTTTTTTTTTTAAAAGGAAACTCCATCAAGTGACTAGTTAGGTATAAAAAAATAATATATAAAGTTTTAAAAAGGAAAAAAAAGTAATAGTGGCAACATAGGAAAGATCTTACTTTTGATTGCCTTCAACAAAGTTACTTCATAATGGTAAACGAACAGGCACATAAATATACACACATGGAAGAAAACACAACCTGCAGTGTATATTGGTGAAGGCAGCTCTAGACTTTTATGGGATAAAACACAAGATAAAAGTACCCCCAAACACAAAGTTGTAATGTGCTGATGTTCAAAGGAAATTTACAGATAGAGCTCCACTATGTCATAGAGACAAGCCCATCTATGACTTCCCCCTGCAGGACTATTTATGTCAAGGGATCCCTGGGGCCCTAGAAAGGCAGAGCATGGCAAGAATAAAGCCAGACTGGCAGCCTTCCAGACCCTTCCACACATCCTCGCTGTTAACCACTACATCAATCCAGGGATGGGCAAACCAGAGAAAGGAAAGAAGAACTCTCACAAAGTAGCAGCTCTAAAGCCAAAGGAAACCACAAAGAGTGAGAGGGACATTTCTCTCTGCTGCCACAGGAGAATTCAGACAGCCTGACCGTAAATGTTTCTGTTGGCTCAGCCCACCTCCAGACTTTCTCTGCCTTTCCAACCTCCGCATCCTCTGTCTGGGGCCCCAGCACTGAGCTGAGTCTGTGAGAATAAGAGCATATATTCAGATTCCATCACCCAATGGGACTTGGGTGTCAACCTTTCCACACTGAGAGACCCAATTGCTAATGCTGGGCTTCTGTGCACCCTCTACACTTCCTTTTCTGACAACCAGACCATATAAGATTAGGGCATTCCTGGGCATCCTGATGACCGCCTTACCATTTTAACCCCCATTATGTTGGTTTAGCCCATAGGAAGTAAACCAGGGAAGTGTTCTGGCTTCATTATTAAAGGCTTTGCCTGTGGAATCTGTCTTCGTGTATTCAATGCTCAGCTCCTCCCCTACGGTGTTGGACAAGTTACTGCTTTACACTTCTGTTTCGTCATCTGTTGTTGTTTTTTTTTTAATGTTTACTTATTTTTTTGACAGAGAGGGAGAGAACAAACTAGGGGCAGAGAGCAAGGGAAAGAGGATCCCAAGCAGGCTCCACACTGTTAGCACAGAGCCTGACACAGGGCTCGATCTCACAAACTGTGAGATTGTGACCTGAGCCGAAATCAGGAGTTGGACATTTAACCGACTGAGCCACCCAGGTGCCCCTGTTTCATCACCTTGGAAAAAAAAAAAAAAAAGGTTGGCAAAGGTGATGATGGTGATTACAGAGATAATGGAGATGACATCACCTACCCCTCAGGGCTGCGGGGAAGGGTAGCCAAAGTGAAGTATCCGGTTCAGTGCTTGGCACTGTTAGTGCACAGTATTTAATCAGCTATTACCTCAGGTCTTCCCAGGTTTTACCTGTTTAGCACTTCTTCTACGCAGGCTACCTCCAGCTTCAGAGACTCTGCCCTGAGACCCAGCTGGTTACCCTCCTTCTCCTCAGTTTCCTCTCTCTCAGGAACGGCCCCACTCCCACCCCAGGCAGCCTGCACACAGGTGGGCCAGAGCGGGCATTTGTAGTGCATACAGGTGAGCGCTACAGCAGGTACAGTCACTGTTCCATCTACATTCCGCGACCCCTTTGCCATTTTGCTGCACACCCACCCCCAGTGAGCTTTCAACCCTGATGGCCAACACTTGCTACTATGCTAGTAAATGTTTAACAACCACCATGGAGATGAGAGAGTCCTACTTTATAATGTTAGCCAATTTCGAGAGTGTAACTACTCCCACCGTGGCTGAGTTCAGCCTATCAATGTGACGTTAACTAGCTACCACAAGTGCTACAAACTTAACACCCAAACCCCATGAGCCATCGCAAGCAGTGCCTGTACGCTCCAGGACAGGAAGTAGCTGGGCATTGATATTCCTGCTCACTCCACCTTGGTAGCCCTTAACCAAGGACTCATGGGTTCAGAGGTATAAATCCTCAAGATCTCTCACCAGCACTGAAGTGTGACCCATGCTATCTCCAGTTTCCCTGGGAATGAGGCCACAGTGATCTCCCTGGCACTTTGCTCAACACCACATCCTTGATCACCTTCCTCCCTCCCCAGTCTTATTTCCCCACTTCCCTATAGTATTGCCTGAGACCCTTTCTAATATGTCACACTCACGCAACTCCTCACCCCAGACTCTGCTTCTAGGGAACCAAACTGCAGACAGTGCTTAAGAGCTTGCATTTGAAAGCTCTGAGTTCAGAACCTGACTGTGATACAAGCTATGTGACTTGGGACAGTTACTTAAACAATCTGAGCCTGCATTTCTTCATCTATAAAATGGCCCCAAGAAGTCCCTCCCAACAGAGCTGTTTGTCGGGAGAATGAAAAGATAAATCATCTAAGGGGCTTAAGCACAGTCGGCTCATGATGTATCTTCCATAAATGCTGCTGCCAGTGTTATTGTTATTAAAGAGAACATGTGAACTGTCCTCCAGGTCACAGCTTCACTTGCACTTGTTGACGATTGAGGTCTTCCACTGAGTAGGGCTGTGTGATTGTCCTGAGCCATACCTAAGCTTGCACAGACCTTTGGAATCAGAGTTTAGGCTCCTTGGCTGTCCTTTCCTGGAACAGGACTCCCTTCACCTTTCTCCACTGCAGAGGGAATGGGCCTTCAGGAAGACCCCTTAACTAGCTCTGGGATCTAGAAACCCAGCATTCCTTTTTTCTAACTCCCCCCAAACCTAGACAGCCAGGCAGGGCTCAATGGAAGGCAGCAAGCGACCAGGATCCCCAGAAGGGATACAGCCCCTTTGTTCATGATCCAGTCAAGGCCCTTGCCCCATTGCCTCCAGCTTCTCATACAGGAAAATAGTAGTTGACTGCCCAAGAGAGGTGAAATGAGCACTCATAAAATGCTGGTGGCAGACTAGATTAGTAACAGCCCTTCAAAGAAGCCATCGGGAAACCTCTACCCAGACGCTTAAGTGACCCATTCATCCCACTGGGTTCAACGGCACCAATTTTAGACATTTTTTCTAAGTAAAGAATCCCAAACTTGGAAAGCTTTGTGTTCAAGGACAGCCAGTTTAGCTTCTTGCTTTGTATATAACTGATACATAATACATTTTAATTGATGAGGTATCATTTATCTTTGTAAAAAACTGGAAAGCACCTTGATCTCAATAGTTAAGCACAAAATAATAAATAAGACTGAATTTTGACTGAAAAGTGGTTACGAAAAATTGTTTGTAAAAAAAACTATAAAAATGTGAAAAGGTTTATGAAGCAACATAAAAGAAATTTTCATTTAAAATCACAACTTAATTTTTTTTAATATGCAAAGAAAAAACACTGATAGTGCCTGAGGGTTCCTTTTTCACCACAACCTTGCCAACCCTGTTGCTTCTTGTGTTTTTGATTTCAGCCATTCTGACAGGAGCGAGGTGATATGTATACAATTGTCGAAACACTATATTGTAGGTCTGAAGCTAATATAACACTTTATGTTAATTATACTGGAATTAAAATTTAAGTTTTTTATTTAAAAAATTTTTTTTAACGTTTACTTATTTTTGAGACAGAGAGAGAGAGAGCATGAACAGGGGAGGGTCAGAGAAAGAGGGAGACACGGAATCTGAAACAGGCTCCAGGCTCTGAGCTGTCAGCACAGAGCCCGACGCGGGGCTCAAACCCACGGACCACGAGATCATAACCTGAGGCGAAGTCGGACGCTTAACCGACTGAGCCACCCAGCCGCCCCTTTTTTTAAGTTTTTTAAAAAAGAAAACACACTGGAAATGTTGGAAACAAATGTGCTACAACGAAGAAATGCTTAACTAAAATACAGTCTATCTAAGCAGAGGAATATCATGCATCCATTGAAAATTGTGTAGAAAATGTGAAATGGTACCTGTCTATGGAACGGTGATAGTGCTCAAAGCTTAATTATTGCCAATGCATATAAACTAAACACGTCTTCTTTCTTTTTTTAATTTTTTTTAATGTTTCTTTATTTTTGAGAGAGAGAGAGAGAGAGAGAGACAGCGCACAAGCAGGGGAGGGGCAGAGAGAAAGGGAGACACAGAATCCAAAGCAGGCTCCAGGCTCTGAGCAGTCAGCACAGAGCCCGATGCAGGGCTCAAATTCACAAATGGCGAGATCGTGACCTGAGCCGAAGTCAGACGCTCAACCGACTGAGCTGCCCAGGTGCCCTTAAGCTTACATCTTCTTAGCAGAATACTGAATATATGATTTATAAGGAGCCCAACTATATAAAACTAAACCAACTCAAAAATGTTATGCATAAAAGAAAAAAACTCTAACTATAGTAAATCATTAAGAATGATCATATTTGGGTTGCAATCCTCGAGTGATTTATGTTCTTTCCCTTTTTTATGTTCTAAATTGTCTCTAATTAAGGAGAATTACTTTTATAATAAACAGTGTTTTTGATTGATTGGCTAAATAACAACAGCAAAATGTGCACACAAACACACATATACATGGATTACATAAGGAGTGAAAAGCAAGGGGGAACATTACTATTCAAACACCCTTCTCTTTTAACAGCTTCCCAATTTGTTTTCTAATAAGACTAAATGACAGCCATGATCTATGGCAGGTAGCAGCCCAACCTAACCAGAGACTTGACTCGGATGGTAACTTCCCAAGCCATGGTTACACTCTGGCTGTCGCTTCAGCTCTGGAAGCATTGGCCGGGGTCAGCAGCTGGGCAGTAAGGTATGCAGACCAAGAAGAAGAGAATTCAGAACTCTGTGCTCACTGAAAATCCAATCAGTCTTTCTTACCAGGTATTTGTGGGCTTGATGGAGCTTACCCTGGAAAGCAAATTTCCTCTCTGCTGTGTGTGTTGTTGCATTCTGTAGGCTTAAGTTCATTGTTTCCAATTGAATTTTGCTTTTTAATTGCAGTGTGTTCAGGTAAGCATGTTCTTGCTGAGGCATTAGGAAAAAAAAAAACAGCTCAATGGAGGCCCACTGATTCACCACCTGGTGGGTACATGTCTCTCCATGAACAACTCACTCTTTGCGAACTTGAAGGAAAAGCTACGGCATCATGGAACAAGTCAGCACTGCACCCCCAGCAGCTACTAACACACACACACACCAAAGGTAGCATTCCTTCTGAGTAATAGCCATTCATCTATATCCTGTGTGGCATCGTGAGATATAAATGCCAATGGCTACTAGTGTCCTTTTGAATGTTACCATTTTGCAGACAGCTTCCTCAATTGGAGGGTTCAGCCTGGCGTCCATAAAGGCACAGGTACCTTCCTTTATTCTTCCTTCCTCCCTGATGCAGAGGGCATGATGCCTTTTTAATACCCCACTTCCTAACACATGAGGATACAGTATATAAAACCTGCCATCTGGCTCTTTCTTTTTTTGATGAAGCCATTTACATTTTCTTAGTATAATTAGTATTGCACAGTAACTTGTCAATATTCTTCTGCCATGGCACCAAATAACAGTTTAAGTATACCTGCAACTTTGATGATTTATTTGTTGCAGCATGCTTTCAAGCACTGGTGAGGGATAATTACCAGGGAGATTATTACATGGTGTTGGGTTAATTAAATATGATAAAGCCATTTGCCTGTGACATGATGGGTCTGTTTCAATCTAAATGATATAAAATGGTCAGACTCGTCAAAGGCAACATGGTGACCCCACAGAAGATTACACCCAACCAAAATAGAATCCTGCTAATGATGTTTCTGAATTTGATGTTCCATCTCGATTTCACTAGCTGTCTTTTTAATCAGAGAGATGTCATTACAATGATCGCTCTTGAACATTCGTGCCCAGCCCTCATGAGAAAGCGGGGACCTTCAAACTACCTTGAAATGTTGGCAAAATACAAAATATTAAAGGTGTAAAAGGGAGTCTGCTGGCACCAAATTACTTCTGTTCTTCTTTGTTAGAGTGAATCAGAGTCAGTCTTAATTGAGCACAGCCTGCTGGATTAGGGGCTGAGAAACAAGAAGAGGTAAGAGACTGAGGTCCAGGGGCTGCTGGACAACTTCCCTCCTCTAGTGGAGATACCAATGGGCTGCAAACAGCCCTAAGCACCAGGCTGGAAGTGTGACGGACACACCTTTGGGGACAATGTTTTCTATTTTAATTTTAGAGCAACAAGAACAGAGATTGGTACTCTACCATATTTTTGATGACAAAAAACTACAATGAACATTAATGGCTGGATGCTACCTTGCTATGATAATAAAATGGCAATAAAATGGAAATAGTCTCCATTGCTCAACTCCCATTTCCTTCGCACAGATGACAGATATAACTGCTGCAAGCCTACCATGGCCGAAATGATCAATTCAGTCAAATACACACTAAGTAGAGCCCCCCAAATATCAATAACACTAATTGCAAGAATTACTGACCAGGTAAGGGGCATCATTTGCAATCAGTAGGTATCTATCGAGGTCTCCCACATGCAGGTCACTATAGTCAACAAAATAAACATTTTATAAAACTGTCTTGGTCAATAATAAGAGACTACCTTGCAGTTTACTTGAGAAAATAAGACCTATGTTGCATGATCGTGTAGCAAAGACGAGCATTCCCACCACTCACAAGGAAAATCAACCTAGTTCCTCAGTAAAATTTAGCCAACTTCCCTGAGAAAGCAATTACAATCCTGATAGCTTCCCTTGTCTCCTTCCTGAACCAGAAGCCTCAACCCATCTCACACTCACTACCCTGACAGAGCTGATCTCCTTGACTTCCTCTCCTTCTCTCCTCACTCCTTTTCTCTTTAGAGTCTTGCAATCATCACTCTGGTTTAACTTCTTTTGGCTCTTGTAAGTGAAGAGTGCCCCACCCTGGGAACCCATGCTAGAACATGAACCCCTGTGTGACAGCCTCCCCATTCCTTATTTTCCCCCAGTCCATGATTACCAACAGCAACAGCAGCAATTAACGTGCCAACAATTCAATGACCAAAGGAGAAAGAAAAAGCTCAGGCAGAAACTCGCCAGGATTGCAGGCAAGCGCTGGATTGGAGCTGAGCCCTGAAGGAAAGGCAATAAATGAACAGGTAGAATCCAGGGCCTGGTGGGCAGGGAGAGTGCGAGCAAAGGCACTGATCTGGGAAAGTCAAAGGCCAAGCATGAGGGGATTCAAGTGTGCTTGGCACAAGGAATTTTAGTTTCACTTCAAGGCAAGGTAAGAGTGCAAAGATTCTAGTCTGCAGGAATACAAACATTTCGACATGTGTGAATCTTAAAAACATGTTGAGTGAAGAAAGCTTACAGAAGAGTCCACGGTTTGTGATTCTACTCATACCAAGTTCTAGAACAGACAAAACTAGTTTCATGGTAGAAAACTGAGCAGTGTTTGCTTTTGGAGTGGTAGCAGGTCAAATCTGGCTGGGAGAGACTTGAGGGACCTTTCTAAGATAATGGGAATTTTCTATATCTTGACAAGGTTTGGATTATATACAGGTGTGCGTTTGTTAAAACTTGGAGAACACACATTTCAGATTTATGCATCTCACTGCACGTACATCAAGAGAGAAAAAAAACTATACATAAATGTTGAACTTTAGTTAATAATATGCATAATGGAATGTTTAGGGAGAAATTATACCGCACTTTACTTTCAAATGCATCAAATGGAAAATAGAGACTGGATTAATGGATGGATAGAGGGAGTGACAGGCAGAAAAGCAAGTGGTAAAAATGTCAATGGTAGAATCTAGGTGGTGAGTGCACATGTGCCCACTGCAAAATTCAACTTATCTTTGCTTTGAAGATTTTGATGATAAAATGTTGCTTTTTTAAGAAAAAAATTGCGTGTGGGGCACAGATGAGCCTTGAAGTTAAGGTAAATATTACATTTTACTGTCAAAAACCCCCTGCATTTTGCATTGAGGAATGCTGGGAAGAAAGCAATTTTTCAGAGACTTAGTCAGATTTATTGGAATGTATTAGATAATGATATGCAGTAAAGACCAGTAACAATGACGGCTGTTACTATTACTGGCACATATCAGCTGCTGTCTTTGTGTCAAGCTCCGGGCTAACCGTCCCATTTAATTTGACAACAACCCTAAAAGAGAGGTATTAATATCCCCACTTTTTTGAGGAAGAGACTAAGCCTCAAAAGATTGACTGACTTGCCCAAAGCGAATCAGGCAGAAGGTTGTAGAGCTGAGGTTCAAACCCAGGCTTAGGTAGGCATATATTGGGGACACAGATAGCAACTGGCAGAACCAGGATTTGGACCCTGGACTATATGCTCCAGGATCCAGGGAGCATCTTTGGTCTTTGTTGTAACAGTCTGTAGTTACCCTGGGCAGGGCAATATATTCTTAAAAAAAAATTTTTTTTTCAACATTTATTTATTTTTGGGACAGAGAGAGACAGAGCATGAATGGGGGAGGGGCAGAGAGAGGGAGACACAGAATCGGAAACAGGCTCCAGGCTCCGAGCCGTCAGCCCAGAGCCCGACGCGGGGCTCGAACCCACGGACCGCGAGATCGTGACCTGGCTGAAGTCGGACGCTTAACCGACTGCGCCACCCAGGCGCCCCTCTTTTTCTTTTTTTTTTTTTTTTTTATTTTTTTTTTTCAACGTTTATTTATTTTTGGGACAGAGAGAGACAGAGCATGAACGGGGGAGGGGCAGAGAGAGAGGGAGACACAGAATCGGAAACAGGCTCCAGGCTCCGAGCCGTCAGCCCAGAGCCCGACGCGGGGCTCGAACTCCCGGACCGCGAGATCGTGACCTGGCTGAAGTCGGACGCTTAACCGACTGTGCCACCCAGGCGCCCCTTTTTTTTTTTTTTAATTTTTATTTATTTATTTATTTTTTTTTAGGGCAATATATTCTTAATCTCAGATGGGATCCCAATTCCATCCAGAGTTGAGGAGAGAGTTTCACTCTCTCAAAATGTTCTCAACTTGGTGTTAGACATATCAGCTTTGGACTTCTGGGTTTTTGGAGTTTTGTATTTATGGGTTTTGCAAATTATTCTTAGTGCATCTTGACCTAATTTCTACAAATTTTCCTTGACTGGAAAAGAGGTTTACGCTAGGGGCACCTGGGTGGCTCAGTTAAGCAACCAACTCTTGATCTCGGCTCAGGTTATGATCTCACAGTTCGTGGGTTTGAGCCCAGCTCAGAGCCCGCTTGGGATTCTCTCTCTCTGCCCCTCCCCCACCTGCTCTCTCTCAAAATAATTAAATAAACATAGGAAAAAGAGGTTATACTAGACATTCCAAATAGCACAAAACAGTTTAGCAAAAGCCTAAAGAAGCCTCCTGCCCTGTGTGACAAGAGTGATTTTAGGAGTGCCTGGGTGACTCCATTGGTTAAGCGTCTGATTCTTGATTTCGGCTCAGGTTATGATCTCACCATTCATGAGATCGAGCCCCGCATTGGGCTCCACACTGACAGTGAAGAGACTGCTTGGGATTCTCTTTGTCCCCCTCTCTCTGCCCCTCCCATGAGCATGCATGCTCTCTCTTCCAAAATAAGTAAACTAAACTAAAAAAAAAAAAAAAAAAAAAAAAAAAAAAAAAAAAAAGACCAATTTTAATGGTAGTCTTTCAGACCGTGAAGTGTGGTGGTGAGCAACAGGAAGCTCATGGAGACACCTCATTCCTTAAATTTGGTTAAAAACAAAACACCACTGTAGGATACAGAGTCACCATGTATTCCCCTAGGAAGCGTGGTCTTATATCCTGATTTTCCACAACTGTAAGGAGGCGATTTTATTACACGCTATTTAATCCCTGGGAGAATCTGTCCTCTTTCATGATGAGGATAATTCCATGTAATTCTCAAGTCATTACAAGGAGAAACCCATGCCTGGGAACCCACAGGGCCTGGCCCTGAGTAGACACTCAGTGCAAGCTTGTTTCCTTTCCATTCTCTCCTCTGGTCCACAGGAAGAGAGGACACTGAGAGAGTTAGCCTGTGAAATACTCCTCAGAGGTATGTTTAACAACAGAATTAGCAATTATGCCTCCCTTAGAATACCTTTCCAATGAGACTCTCATAGTATAAAAAATTACATGCTTATGAAGGTAATTATTCTTTTTATGCCACACGATTTTCTCGTAACAAATGCTACTCACAATATAGATTCCCCATTGATACTGGTATGAGACAGTGCCCGCACTGGGTAGGAGCAATGGGGGTAATCAGCAGGGAGATGTGGTGGGTTTTCAGGCAGAAACAATACAGTCTATGATTTTGACGGTTAAAATTGAAGGAGTGGGGAATCAATTTCCGTTTAATACTTTCAGAGCTGGGCACTCAATGGAAACTTGTTGAATTGAGCTAAAGATGAGGGGGTTTTTCACAAGATGCAAAGTGGCAGTATCTTTACAAGGAAACCCTTATGGTTCTGGAGGGGTGTATAGTGTAATTGGGACCTCAACTCGAGGCGTTTAGCTGACAGGATTGTGAAGAACTTCACTGCAGATCAAAGGACCCAAATACTAGTCTCTTGAAAATCGAAAGAAACAATGGCATTCAATTTGGCCTGACACATCCACAAACTATGTGGAGGTGAGGTGAATCCATGAAGAAATGAATGAAGAATTAATGAAGTGATGATAAACTTAGTTCAGCCTCCTGGGATAAGGGGGCACAAATCTGTAACCAAAATTCACTCCAAAATGATACATGTCTTTCATTCCTTATCCAACACACATTTACTGAGCACCTGCTATGTTCTGGGTCCCATGCCATGACCTCAGATACATCCATGAAATAAATGGATACAAACTGTACCTTGTAGTTTTTAACCCTGTAAAGGAGGCAAACTGGGTCTCAAAATGCCCCCTCTGCTCTCACATCTGCTTCCCCTGCACCCCCAAATTTGTAGTCCCGTTTCCAGATTTGACTTGAGCCTTCTCCTTCCACTTTTCCTTCCAGTCTTGTCTTTGGAGGGTGGGGGAGGAAAAGAACCCATACAGACAGAATCAGAACCTTTTCTAGCAGGTCAGAGGCAGAGGAGGGCCTCGTTCCAGACATGCATTTGTTTTAAAATATGCATAATACATAGAAATTTTACTACTACCCAGACTCCGGCTGGTATACTTCTTACGCTCTTCAGTCATGATCTCACCTAATCCTCAATGAAGGCTGACAAATAGGTACAATTTGTATTGTTATTATTATTATTACTGTTAGAATAGTTATCCCTCATTTACAGTTGAGGAAACAGGCAGCACATGATTGCAGCTTTTCCATTGTCATGGGCCTCAGAATTAGGGCATCTAGAAATTGAACTCGGCTGTCAACTATTTGGTTTTCAATACCATAGTCTTACCTCTCTACCCCTTTCATTTTAAAACTTAGGGGCTTGTTTGTATATCAAATGGATGGCTATGAATTGAAGTGTTTTTATTTTTTCAATAAGTATGTATTAAATGCCAAACATGTGCAGACACTTTTTTTAATGTTTATTTTTGCTTTTTGGGAGAAAGAGAGAGCACGCAAGCAGGAGAGGGGCAGAAAGAGAGGGAGACAGAGGATCTGAAGCAGCCTCTGCACTGTCAGCATGGAGCCCGGTGCAGTGCTTGAACTCATAAACTGTGAGATCATGACCTGAGCCGAAGTGAGACACTTAGCCGACTGACACTGTGCATTTTTCAGAAAAAAAGATTGTCTTTTGACTTAAATTGTTGGTGCAGTAGCTTGGATAGCTGTGTGTACCTTTTCAGTCTTCCATTCGTTCGGCAAATTGTTACGGATGCTCAGTACATCCTCCTAGGGCTCAGGATGAAACAGGGACCAAAATGGGTAAAGAGCCAGCACTCATGGGGCATGCATTCTAGAGGAGGAGCTGGAAAATAAACACTTTTTACAAATTTACTATGTCAGAATGTGCTATGCCCTGGGGAAAAGTAAAGCATGGGAAGGAGCCAGAGAATGACAGGAGACAGAAGGGATAGGCCAGTTGATACAAGATGACCTCTGTACACAGGGGACATTTTGGCAAACACTAATTAAAAGGAGGAACAAGCCAGGGGGATATGAAGGGGGTGCATTCCGAGCAGTCAGAACAGCACGTGGAAAGGCCCTGTGGTGAACTGGAGCCTTGCATGCTCTAGGACTAGCAAGGAGTCTAGGGAAGCTGAAATCCCATATTCGTGTGTTTAAATAAAATCTACAAGTGTCAAGGTGCTGGCTATTTTTCACAGAGTAGCGCCAGGGAGGTCCTGCTTTGTACTTCCTATCTTAGAGCAGTTTGTGTACCACCAGAGAGCACGGGAGACAATTATTTTTCCTGAAAAAGTCATTAAGCCACTTTCATCACTCCACAACAATGGCTGGATAATGAAGACAGTGCCCACCCAAACCACCCAGGGCATCCCCAAGAGCGAGAGCCTGCTGATTAGAAAGACATTTATAAACAGATACAGAGCAGGCAGCCCCCTCCCTCTCCCTCCAACATAGCAGGTCTTTACTTTGAGCCCCCAAGGCTTTCCAGGGAATCTCTCCCCCAAGTCCAGCCTGCATGGAAGCAGTGACCCAAGCAGGAGCGTGGCCATCACCGAGAGCCCAAGACAGAGGGAGCCGCAGATAGAAGCAGCAAAGCTGAGAGTTTGGCTTCTAAGTAGTGGAAAGTTAAAGTTGGTTGGAGTCATTAGAATTACTGACTTAAGCGTTTATTAAATAACATCCTCTCACATATATATTCTATTAATACTCTGTGGTAGCTCTAACAGTGCTTGAGAACTGTGTGCATTAAGAGATAATATTTTAGAAAAGTCATGGGTAAATTTTGTGCCAAAAAGTACAAGCCTGAATAATTTCTCTTTTATGAAATGTAGATAACAATTTAGAGGTGATCAATTTTAATGGTACAGAACTAAGAAATCTTGAGAATTTTAGTATCTTCGGAGGAGAAAGAAAGAGAACCTTAGTAATCATTGCATCCAATCCCCAAATTGCATCCTGGGAGAAAGTAAAGCAGTGTGGGTGAAGGCCAAAGTGAAGGTCACTGGGGGATAGAAGGGGACACACCGGTTCACCCATGTGCTGCTGCTTCCCTTCATGCCGCTGACTTGAGATTTCACTTTGCAAGCTCCCTCAACAAACTCTGTAAAAAATTCAGCGATCCTGTCAAGTGTTTAAATTGCCATTTCTCTGCCTTTTAGCTTTTGTGCCTTTAATGCATGAAGGCTCATCTCACCTGTGAGAACTCAGTGTCAACAAATGGCACTTTTTTTGTAATCTAAAAATATTGTGTGTATGTGTATAGTGTGTATATATAGTGTTTATGTGTGTGTGTGTGTGTATATATATATATATATATATATATATATCTGATACGTAATCAGATATATAATCAGATAAACCAAGGGGAAAAAATTTTAGGCATCACTCCAAATTTCACAGCTCTGAACCATTCTTATTTCCCCACCCCCCCTCGAAAATATGTCACATTCTGCTCCTGACAATGCAGCATGGAGAAATGCTAACTTGAACAAATGGAAGTTGTTGAGATAGGAAACAAGTGAAGAATAAAATATTTTCTGGAAGTTTGCATGGCTTTTCATCATGCCTAAATCATAATCGCTAACCCCCAGTTTGCTCTTACCTTCTCGTAAGCTTACCCAGTGTGTTCGTAATGTGATGCCATGTGCTGAAAGCAACTGACCCCAGACAATTTATCAAGAAGTAGTCCCCCTGGGGTGATGGGCATTGAGGAGGGCACCTGTTGGGATGAGCACTGGGCGTTGTGTGGAAACGAATTTGACAGTAAATTTCGTATTAAAAGCAAAAAACAAGAAGTGGTCCTGGGCGGAAGGAATACGGAAGCTGAGTTCAGACACTGCTGATTCTGAACACCAGACACTGGCTAGCCTCCCAAAACACTGTTCCTCAGTATTCTCATCTGAGAAATGAGAATTTGAGTTGCAAGTCAGACAGAAATAATGTATGTTCCCTGCTAGGATGGTTCTCAGCATCCAGCGGAGATAATAAATACTGTGAAACCTGACACATTTCTATAAATAGAATCCCGAATATGAAGCACTTAAAATAAGAGGTTATGACACCGTGATAAAAATACTTTTTCCACTTCTGTCTATATTGTATAAAATCATTAAACAATGGTGAACATTTTTTTAAATTTTTTGAATGTTTATTTATTTTGAGAGAGAGAGAGAGAGCGCGAGCACGAGTGGGGGAGGGGCAGAGAGAGAGGGAGACACAGAATCCGAAGCAGGCTCCAGGCTCTGAGCTGTCAGCACAGAGCCTGACACGGGGCTCAAACTCACAAACTGGTAGATCATGACCTGAGCTGAAGTCGGACACTCAACCGACTGAGCCACCCAGGCGCCCCTCCTTCTGGATTTTTACACATTTTCCCCCCAGTTTCTTATTGTTGTCTTACTTTTAATTTGACAAGGTTTTTTTTTTTTTTTAGCATCTTTATTACGTCTCTAAAAATATTCATCCAGTCTGTTTTATCAATTGGACTTCCTTGTAAGCTTTCTGTGGCTAAAAATAAGCTTGAAAGTTTTTTTTTATTTAATGTTTATTTTTGAGAGAGAGAGAGACAGTTGCGAGCAGGAGAGGGGCAGAGAGAGAGAGAGACACAGAATCCGAAGCAGGCTCCAGGCTCTGAGTTGCCAGCACGGAGCCCGACGCGGGGCTCGAACTCACGGACTGTGAGATCATGACCTGAGCCGAAGTCAGACGTTTAGCCGACTGAGCCACCCAGGCACCCAACAATACTGAATCTTGCACTGGATTAATTGACAGGAAGTATATCAAATGATCATGATGTGACTTTTTTTTAATGTTTATTTTTGAGACAGAGAGAGTGTAAGTGAGCAGGGGAGGGGCAAAGACAGAGGGGGACAGAGAATCCAAAGCAGGTTCCGCACTGACAGCAGTAAGCCCTGTGCAGGGCTCAAACACACTTGCTATGAGATTATGACATGAGCCACTCAGGGACCCCATGATGTGTCCACTTTCTAAACCCAATGTCCCTCCCCACCTCCCGGTACAAGATAAGAATTCAACTCTCCCCCTCTTGAGAACTGGCCAGGCAGAGGACAACACTAACCGCCCATTGCCAATCCTATTATCTCCAAATCTGTTACTGCTCCGGTTGTACAGTCCACCTTCCCTTCGCCTGCTTAGTAAGTACCAATGATGAGCTGTGTACTTACGTCCATCACAAATGCTCCTATGCTTGGAACAGCCCTGAAAAAGGTACCCAGGACAAGATTTTCGTTCCAGAAAAACCCCAAGCCTGGGAGAATTGTGTAATAAAACGTTTTTTTCAAAGAAAGGGTTAGAGCAGACCACTCTTTGCAAATTTGTAACTACACAATCAATGCAAATGATAAACGTTGTAATTGATTTTTGTAATTGGCGTGTTTGAAAAGACATGATAGATTCTTTTTTCATGATAAATTCTTAATTAAAAGAAAAGTATAATAAATACAGGACTTCACCTTTGAAAAAGTGAGTGCAGCTTGATGGAAGGGTTGTAAGGAAAGGCTGAGACCACTGAATTATGGAAACAGAGGCACAAGGCAGCAAGATGAAGGAAATCACCCAATAAGCACTTCTAAGGGGGGAGTGTTTGGCCAAGTGAATCAAAAGGAGAAACTTGTGTGGACTGCACATAAACCATTCCGGATTCATCTGAGGCTTGGTGCATTCAGCTTGTTAGTACACTTTCATTTAGCTGAAGCTTCTTGGTGGTGCAAGCAATCAGTGTTCTGGGGAATACTGCATATAGACCAAAATAATTTTTATGCTACTGCTATTCCCCAAATCAATTGCCTATGAGCTTGTTTGCATTATAAAAACATTCGGTGTAGATCAGATTTTATTTCGATGAACACCTTAATACATGGCCCCTACATAGATAGCTTATGATCTTCCTTGAAATGGGTATATGTCATTGTCATAGTTTGGGTTCCCCCAAAAGCAGAACCTGAGACAAGGACTTTGGCAGAGGTAATATATTTGGGAAATTATCCCAAGAAGCACAAGTAGAAAAATGAGGCAGAAAAGGGAGATACAAATAAAGTGTCTACAATGATCAGGTTCGTGCTGTGGGCAACTGGGGCCCAAACCCAAAGGGAACCCTTTGTAAAACCATGTAGCACATGACACAAAATTGTCTCCTAGGAGGCTGGGGAAGCTGGAACATTTATCACGGACCTCCATCTGTTGAGAGTGACCCCAGAGTTAACTTCTCATTTCCAGAACTCACCTGCTTGCTGCTTAGCAAGCTCCCAGAGCTGAGAAAGCCCTTAGAGAAGAGAGACAGAGACCTCTGAGGTGCTGCAAACTGTCTACCTCATGTCTACCTCGTGTAGATTCATGTGGGTGAATCTGGGTGGGCCAATGGGTTAGCTGGAGGAGAAACAAAGGGCTGTTGCACACATTTAAGGAAAGGCTAGCAAGAGTTTCACAGATTTACTCGTGAGTAATGAGAACTGAGAAGAAGTGAGGTGTGCCAGTTCAGGTTATTATCACATCCCAGGCTACCATGCCTACATTTCAATGATCAGTTAAGGCTTACTGGGTTGATCATGACTCTATCTACTGACAAACAGAACTATCCCAATGCCTGACATGCTCATAGGCCATTTATAAGGAAGTGCACAAGTCTACATTCCTTCGTGCTGAAGGAGCCCTAGGTGGTTCCTTAAGCAGAGGTGGCTATGTTCTGTACCACATGACTCACCTCTGGACACTGCTGATTGGCTCATAGTGCCCATGTAACCTAAGAACAGCCCTTCTATAGGCTGCCCAATGCTACAAAAGCTCTGCCCAATCAGACTCTCCCCAGGAACTTTAGGCAAATGTGAAAAGGTTGCTCCGCTGAAAGGAGGCATGTACTAGACACAGAAGCAAAGCAAAGAGAATGTTATCAACAGTCTTCTGAGCCAAGATACAGCTCTAGCTGGGAATATAACTCTCCCTCCACTTTGTCAACCAGCTTCCCATCTCTGGGAGGCCTGCATGTCCAGCTCTTCCCAAGTTCCCTGAGATCCTCACGGCCCTTATTTCTTGAATTCCTGTTACTTTAAGATAATCTGAGGATGTCCCTTTTTTCTTGCAGTTCGAATACCCAGGCTAACGTGCCAGGAGAATATTTACCACCCCCCTAGTTTCATCCAGTTCTTTTCTCATTTGGTACAAGGAAAATGCCCCTTGGGGTCTAGGCACTCAGTGCTGGGGTCTCTGCACCCACCAGACCATTGCTTTGTTAATGGGTCCAGTCTTTCTTGCCTTTGCCAGGCTGGAGGGTCATCAACAAAGAAGTGTATCATCTCCAAACAGCCCAAAAGGCAAAGCCACTACCTAGGCATTCACACACCTGCCAGAGAGACTTCCAGTCCCAAGAGGGTTTGATAGTAACATTTTAAGACGCTCTGGCATTACCAAAGCTTTCATTTCCAAGCTACAATAGTCAGACTGCTTCCACCTGATCAATTACCTAGAAATTGAGCTTTAAACCAAAAGCTAAGTTATTCTGGAAGCCCTCCGGGCAATGCAACTATCTCTTGCAATTAAATGTTGACATAATTCTTTCAGAGCTACAGCCTTGCTTTTGCTCCAAGCCTTCCTTCCAGGCATGTGAAATCTGCCCAATCCTCAGGTAAACATTCTTTGAAAACCTCTGAGCAAATGGCAAAGGTCTTGGGGTTTGGGGGTTTTGGGAAGTACTTCAAATATCGAGAAAACTGTTCAGACACAAATGAAGGTGGTTGTGGTTATTTATTCAAGGGTCTGTAAAGTGCCTGCTACAAGCCGACCTTGAGCAAAACTACAAGGGTACTGAGAGAAGTAAGAAGTGGTCCCTGTCTCAGAGGAGTCTGAGTAGGTAGGATGAAACACAGGAAAGTGGAGACACTACCGTAGAACATGAGCATATTCTGACCTCAGGATGAACTAAGAACTGTGTGGGAACCAAGGACAAGAACAGCTGAGTCCCAGAGAGTTGGCAAGGTGAGGGAGTGCTAACATTCAAGGGCTCCTGATGGATGAGCAGGAATTTGTCAGGGAAAGAAGGAAAAATAAAAGGTCAGTCCTTCAATGCAGATATGTGTCAAGAAGTGCTATAGGTGGGGCTACAGTAGTTAGAGAAGTCTAAAACCTCTGGCCTCATAAAGCTTATCAGAACCAAATTCGATTGTGTGGAAAGCATGTTAACAATGGCAAGGGGATGGTCGCACATTGCTGAGAGTTGTTTTGGCTGTCATTCTGAACATGAGCTAATTTTCTGTTCTAACAGGAGCTCACAAGAGCAGGATCTTTTGGGGCAAGGAATTGCTCACCTATCTACAGTGCCCAATCATGTTGGTTACCAGGCAGGTTAAAGGAGACAGTACATGGGAAGGACCAAACATGGCACCTGGTTTGTGGTAAGACATCAACAAATGATGGCTATTATTACTAGATGGTCCAAATACATGAATCATTACTTGTCTCCCTATCAGAAAGGTATAAGTTTTCACTTGCCCTTCATGGAAGCATATAGTCTTCTCCTCTTTCTCCCATTTTTTTGGGGGGGTTGGGGGGTGGGGGGAGTAGTCAGGGCTGTAACTAATTGTAGAAGCAGTACTTTTACACCTAACCAATAAGTTCCTGGACAAGCTACCCTAGCAACAAATTAAAGTATGCAACCACATAGTGGTGTATGCTGCCACATAGAAAACCTTTCCTTGACAGAACTTAAATATTGAACATTTTATTATTTTATACAGAGGGAGCACATGCAAGCAGGGAAGAAGGGCAGAGATTGAGAGAGAGAGAGAGAGAGAGAAAGAATCTCAAGCAGGCTTCACACTCAGCATGGAGCCCAATGCAGGGCTCAATCCCACAACCCTGAGTTCATGACCTGAGCCAAAATCAAGAGTCAGACACTCAACCGACTGAGCCACCCAGCTGCCTCTAAGTATTGAACATTTTAAACTAAGTCATGGACATTGTTAAATTTGAAAATGTCACTTGCTTGACTGCCTTGGCTCAAGTCAACTGGCTTTCCCCACCAAAAACACTCTCGTAAAGTCTTCCTAGCCCATCTCTGAGCTTCAGCTGCAATTCCATGTTTTCTTCATTGTACTCATGCCACTAACCATGATCACCATGATTTTGGCATGCAGTACATTTAACAAGGCATTGAATCAGAACCAATGCCTAAACACCCACTAGGGCCATATAATGCCCATACCCCCTAACAGTCAACCCTGCCACAATGGAGTCCCAGTGAGTGTGGCTTGGGTTTGGTTTGCTTTTGCCCCACATCTTGAAGTCAGAGATTGTATTCATTGTAATTACCAGTAAATGTCAGTTGAATGAATGAGTGAATGAACAATGGACTGAATAAACAAACAGATGTTGCACCAGGATGAAAAAAATAGGAATAAGGCAATTGAAGGAAAGAAGCTAGTATCTAAGTTTTAAAAGATTTCAGAAAATTGGAGACCCCATCAGAAATAACCAGCCTGAGAAAATATGGTTACAAGAAAAACTATTATTTGAACAAGATTGCTTCCTTGGAGACTTCAAATTAATCCTTCTGTGCACTCCCTTCTCTAATCTTCCCAAACATAACTTGCTTAAGCGGTTTTCTTTGTTATTCCCTGGTTTTCTCTTAATGCAATCACTGCCATCTAACTAGAGGGTCTGAAGGAAGGCTTGTAAATGCTCTGTCCCCATGAGCCATCATTTGGGGCTGAATGTAAAGGCCACATCCCCTGGAGGCCTTGTAGGTAAGCCTCAAACATCAGAGAAATGGGGAAGATGCAGGAGAGTTGCAGCCAGTGGCTAATGGTTTGTATGGTCCCAACAGGACCAACTGGATTTGAAACAAAGAGAATGCCTGCATATATGGTATCAGGTCTGTCCATGCCAACGTAGGTGCACGCTTGTGTATTTATATGTACACACACACACACCACTTCGAACGAATTTGTTTTCCATGATTATAGTAATGAGGACTTTGAAACTACCACATCAGTTTGAGTTTCTCCTTAAAATACATGATTGCTCTCACAACATAATTTCAGTTACAGAAACCCAATAATGAAACAAAAATACCTTCTATGCACTTTTGGCTCATCAAGTGCCCACTGACTGTGACGAGCAGTAGTGGAGGTTTGGGGTTTTTTTTTTTTTTTTGTATTATTAATAAAAGGATGCAAATAAAATGAGTTGGCTTTTAGAGATCATTATTGAGAGTCTAGATAGCAAAGGTCTGTGGAAGCTGTTTTTCATTTTGCCATATCACCCACACAAGAAAAGGTAGAGATGCTTAGAAATCTAAATAAATTAATAAAGAAAGAAAATGATAACAATATTGATCCAGCAACCCTGAATAGGGAATAGCTTACTGCCTCCCTTTGTGCAAAAGCCTTGTCTCTGTCTGATAATGCTCAGAACTGGTGAAAGCAAAATGTATCTTCCATGGCAATTCTCAGGAACCTGAAACAATTCCACAAGAAATTTACCTCTTTTCCAGAAAGTAGGAAGCTGGTTAGAAAAGCCAATTCAACAACACGCTTCTTTAATGTGGCAACGGAGATTAATTCAAAAGAGGTAATTTTCCCTGGCAATCTTCATCCAATCATTCATTCAACAATCATTTGTTCATCATTCAGCAAGGATTATCAATTAAGCATCCATTTGTATTTGAGAACGATAAGCAAGAAGGAGCATGGAATGTTACAATTTAGGTTTTAGAACCCTGGGGCAGAAATGGACATAAAAGGGTTTTGCAGAATGCTAAATGAGAATCAAAAGGAGGCATTAAAGTTACCATAGCTGATGATCAGGGTTGAGGAGGTTCACACCCCTCTCCCCATGCCACGAACTAAAGACAGCAACAGACAGACCTACAATCTTGAGCTGCCATCCCATTAGCTTGAAGCCACCAGAAGCTTCAGCGTAAACTGAAAAATCATGGAATACTTAGACCTGGAGAGGACTTAAGAGGTCATCTAATACAATGATTCACAACATTTCCTGAATAACGGTTTCATAAAAGAAACAGTTCATGAAACTTCAACATACAAACAGCATGAAAGAGGAGTGTTCCTGGTTGAAAGGAGAATGAGGTGCCCGGGACTCCACCAGAGCCCCTCTTCTCTTGATGCTTGGATAGCTTCTGAGGTAGACTCACAGAAGCAGTATAATATGTCTTAAAGACCAGTAATCAAAGTCAAGCCCATTTATCAGATGGCAAAACTGAGATCAGAGAGAATCAACCTTGCCCAAGGTGACAAAACTGGCATTAGACTCAAAGTCTATTCCTACCTTTGGAGGAAAGGTCATTTGATTACAAAGACTGTTTTTGGAGGGAGAGAAGGATTGTTTTGGATGCCTTGAATTTGGATGCCTTGCAAGTGAAGGGTCCATGCAGCGATATATAAGAACTAATTTAATATACAGGTCTATACCTCAGCATGGAAATAGTACCAAATTCTTAAATTTGGGTGTTGTCATCAGAGAGAGGTTAAATGATGCCCAAAGATAGGACCAAATGCCAGATAAGAGATGTTTAAAGAAGTAAAAGGAAAACAAGGACTAGAACAGACCTGAATTTTTTTTTGATAGGGAGGTATTAATGTTGAATTATGTCAAAATACAGTATCTGTGGGGAGGCTGAACTGGAACTTCGAGGTATTTGTTTCTTCTGCCAGTCTTTTCCCTCAACGCCCATAGCCTCTTCTGATTTTGCCTTCTGCTCACAAAGGCTGCTCCCCTGACCCCATAAGGAAGAAACAATGATGTATGGAAGACAGAATATACCATTCCCAAGAGTTCACTGGTAAATAATCAGGAATTTCGTGGACCAGTTGTTACAAATAAACATAGATGTTAACAAAAATAAATTATATGATCCTAGTTTAATAAATTATCTTAAAAGCAAAGACAACAAATAATCAAAATGTGTCATTTATTAATTATTTTACTATACTTTACCATGATGTAGGCTCTTAAGGTGACTTACGCCTGTTGTATCTATGTGGAAGAAATTCTATCTAATGGGGTGAATTACTCATCTCTTCTCAACTCCGCCTTCAGTGATGCCATGTTGGTCATTTGAAATCAGCCATGGCAGAAGTACTTAGCGTGGAAAAGAGCAAATGCTACAAATTGGGACTTAGACATCTCTGGAGAGAGGTGCCCATCTCCCTGGGACCCACTATTCGGCCTCCCAGGTCCTTTGGAAGGCCCAGCTCAACTTCCTGCCTGTGTCCTCCCAGGAATCCTGTTTTCCTTAAATTTGAGTAAACATTTGCTACTTTTTTAAAGTTTATTTATTTTGAGAGAGTGCACACAGGAGTCGGGGAGGGATAGAGAGAGAGGGAGAGAGAATCCCAAGCAGGCTCTGCACTGTCATTACAGAGCCTGACTCTGGGCTTGAACCCACGAACAGTAGTATCATGACCTGAACCGAAATCAAGAGTTGGACACTTAACTGACTGAGCCACCCAGGCACCCCAACATCTGCTAATTTCAAATGAATAACCAATGACTGAGAATTGAACATTTTCAAATGACATTTTCACATCAGATCTTTTAGAGTTAGGGCTCACATCAGTTTAGTCTTGCAATAACCAATCAAGAAATGTGCATGTATCCATACGAGACTCTGGGCTAAGTCATTTAGAAAGTGAAGGATTGCAGAGGAAATTGTTCTAGACACAAGTGGTGTGGGGGGTAAGGGAGGGGTGGAGGGAAGAGGCAGCACACCAAAGCAGGAACAGAGAAAGATTTCGTTTCTACACTTGACTTTCTATCCTTCATCGCCAGGATCTTTGAACAGAAGTTGACAGTCCTGAGAAATACACTATTAGCTCCATTACATTTCTACTTATTATTCTATTCATTGTTCTCTCACCTCAGGCCATCCTATTTACATAATGAGAAGAGATCTGGTGGAGAGGAGGGGCATGTATCAATTGTCATGGGCCTGCCTTGTTAGTTTATACTGTAAATAACACACTTGTTTCCCATCCTGCTGCTTTGGGGGACATTCTGTTAATTTCAGCCAGCCATCATCTTGTTTTTGCCAAATTTGGCAGTAGAATTTTTAGAGGAATATTCAGATGGTTAGATGTGGTCATTATTTGATAGTGCTTTAGCCAGTATCTTTCTGGAAGACAGATAAAATCAATAAGCATGCCAGCTGAGAGCCATGCTGGCCCAGGGGCCAGTTTCTATGCATTTAGACTAGAGAATGATTTCTTATACTCATGGCAGATCCACATTTCTCATCTACTCAAGGATTCTTGTGCTGATAAACATAAAGGGTTATAATAACCAGGGACAGCCATATAATTTGCAAGGCTAGGCACAAAATGAAAATGTGGGGTCTCTCTTTCAAAACACAAGCAAACTTTCTCCTTTTTTTCCTACAGTCTCTCTCTGAACCTGTTGTGCTCCCTCAGGCACAGGATATTCATGGGGTGAGTATTAACCTCCAGGGTGCCTGGAGCTCTGCCCTAGGGCGCATACGCCTCAGTGAACCTCCCTGCCCCAGAGCTCAATGGTGGGAGTGAGGTGCTGAAGTGGTACCTGGGCTACAAATCAGGACTTAGACACCTCAGGGAGCAGGTAGCCAAGAACTCCTCTCAGGGTGTTGAGGAGGCAGTGGGAAGTGGGGCTGCTGGTAAAACGAGGCCCCAAGCCCCAGATCATGCTCCACTGTCCTATTGGATTTCATTTACAAAACAAAAAGACAAAGAAAAAAATCTATTAAGAATTTTGAGCATTAACCCCAAACCCACAAAGCATTAACCCCAAACATGGGGCCCCCTTCTGAGCATGCGGACCTATGCAATTGCACATGCCATATACCCATAAAGCCATTCCTCACAGTGAACTTCTTTTATCTGTCGTGGTGACACCAGTTGGTACACACCTGGCTTTGTATGTAACAGCACGTGTTGAAGGTCAGATATGATTAAGCAACAAACAAGAAATATGCTCAGGAAGAGGGGAAGAGGAGAAAAGTCCAGTTGAGTTGGCTGAGTACCAGCCTCATTACCTTTGCAAATCACCACGGGCTATCTCTCATTCCATCACTGTTATGGTTTGAGACTTACGCATCTAAATGAGGAATATTTGAAGATACTTGTTTAAGTGACCAATTCTAGGATTAAAAGTACTCAATTAGTATTTGCCAAAAGAATGCACTCAACCATAACAGAAAAGTGAAAATCAAAGTCTTTGCCTGTGCTTTGGGGAAAAGGAGGCAGCTTAAGTCCATCTCTTGCAATGTTAACAAGCTTCAAGTAGACTTAGAGAATTTCTTCTTACTGTTCTGTTCAATCCTGATCTGCTGGAAGCATTCTTTGAGACATGTTTCTCCTTTTGTTGTAAAAAACTCAGAAGTACTGCTGTTTAAGGCCTTCCTTTTCCATCTGAAGACATTCTTAAGACAACTGTAACCATAACTGAACTCCGCTTTCCAGCAAGTGTCTGGAGCCTTCTTTAGTCCTATGTCAGATCATTAGTCTGGTAACACTCAGACATGAAGGGGCGAGCAAGAGGAGAAGAATCTCTTCCATGGCTTCACAAGTGGAATAACCACAGGCTCCCCAAGAAAGAGAGAGTGGGCAGTGAACCACATGATCAAGATGGAGGCTGGGTGAGACAAATACTCAAGTCCAACTCTCTGAGGTTGGCTTTTCAAAAAACAAATTAAAGACCAGACATCCTTCCTGACTGTTCAGGAAACTTCTGCTCATTTAGATCAGCACCTGGCTTGTTTCCTTATTCAGCAATAAAGATATTCTTATTTCTGGCCACAGACACACACCCCTGCTCTATAACCATCTGCCTCCTGATTTCTGTTTACCACTGCCCCCTAGAGCAGTGCTGCCTTTGGAAGTAGACTCCACTCACTCAGCTTAACTTCTGCCATCCGGTAATCACACACAGGTAATCAGAAAGAGAGTCTCCTTTTGGTGGAGTACCCCCAAGGACTGTTAGTAGTGAAAGGTTGTTGAGGATTCTTAATCTGATCTTTGAGCCAAGCCAGGGCACTCTCCTCAGAACGCCTGAAGAGAAGCCTGCTAGCCTTCAGTTCCATATTTCTAGGGACAGGGAGTCCTTACTTCAGCACACACTCATTCTTTCAATCAGTCGTTGCAAAATATACCATTGAGCACCTTTGATGGGTCTGGCTGTCTGTTAGGTGATGGCAAAAATGAAAGAAAGAATGGAGGGAGGGAGGGAGAGAGAGAGATAAGGAGGGAAGGAAGAGATGGAGAGAGAGAAGGGAAGAAAAAATGATCTGGTCGAGTGGACTATGCAAATAATTAAAATATTAATTTTAAGGAGGTTCAAGAATAGAGGCTCTTATTTACAGCAACTGCATCATCCTGGTCTCTAGTCCCAGTTTTTCTATTTTGTATATGACTTTAAGCAGTTTACAAACTTAGGCTGAGTTTCCTGATCTATAACATAGCTCCTATCTCAGAGCATTGTTTTGAGGAGTAAATGAGTTATCAACATAAAGTTCTCAGGTGAAAAGCAGCCATCGTCATCATCACCATGGTGCTGTTGATGCATGTGTGGAATGTCTATGCTTTTCAATGTAATCTTATAAATATTTCTCGAATAACGCATACTCCCCCATCTCCTTTGCGCCATCCCCCCACTTCAACCTGTTCTCTACCAGTCACCAGAATAATACAAACATGCCCACCTCTACTTAATGCTTCCTTTGGCTTTCCATTTCTTTTTAACTGGACACAAACCCCCTGATTCGGCCTCCAAAGATTTTCATGATCTGTTGCCCACCTACCTCTCCAACCCCATCTATACCAGGCTCTCCCCAGGAACTCCAGCTCAACCATTCTGGATTCCTTGGATCTCTTCATGTCACAGCAACTTGGCACATGCTATTCCCTTTTCCAGAACATTTCCCTGGCCCTTAAACTCCTCCTGACCCTTCAGGTCTCAGCTCAGGTGTGACTTATTTCTCCATGGCCCCTGACTGGGCAGTTGTCCCCGCCCCCAACAGGCTGTCACAATCTCCATACTTCTCCTTTACCCTCATCGTGGTGACAGCTCTACATTCACAGGCATGACTATGGCACTCATTAATAATCCATCTCACTGCCAACACCTATAGACTCAAAGCCCCACAAGGGCATGGATTTTGTCTTCCTTGTTCCTCCCTGGGCCCATAATCCCTATTACAGTGCTTGACATATATTAGATACTCAATAAATATTTATTATAGCACTTTTGCTTGACACAGAAAGATAAGGTAGAGAATATCATGACTGTTTCATGAAAGAAGAAATTTAGTCTCTGAAAAGTTAACTGACTTGAGCAAAGTTGGACAGTGGCAGAATTGGAGTGGACACCTGGGCTTCACGAAGCTGAGATCTGTAGGTCTGTCCCGCCCTTGCTTCTGCCCTTGCTCAGCCATGATCTCGCTCGGTCCTGCTTCCCAGAAGGCTTAAGAACAAATGAACCCCTTCTTCCACATTCTAAACCTGGACACATTTGAAGTGAGTTTTCCTGCTCCACCCCTGCCACCATCAAGCCTCATTTCTCTCAGTGAAGGTTAACTCGGTCTCTAAACAATTCCTCATACAGGGGATTTCTGGGCTTCCTGAGTTAAGCCTCTTTGAATGTAATATAAACTTGTACTTGTTTAAGCAAATAGAGAAGGTACTGGCACATGTAACCAGGAATTCCTAGGGATAAACTTTAGGTACAACTGGATCCAAGAATCCGAACACTCCTTCTCTCTTTTTATTCTCTCTTTTTATTCTCTCTCCATATCTTGTCTCTGTGGGGCTCCTTATCCAACTCATTGCATCCATGTGGAAGGAAGTTGGATCCTACAGTGCCAGGCTCACCTAGGCTTTGGAACTAATTATTTCTGTGGAGTGAAAATAGCCAACTCTGCAACATTCAAATTACATCCCCCAAAGAACTCTCAACTGCCCTATGTGTGTCATAAATGTGTCTCTAGACAAATCACCTAGCCCAGACAATTAGAGATCTGATTGGTCAGCTTTGTGTAGGTATCTGTTGGGATGACAGAGACACACATTTGAAAGTTCAAGCAGAATTGTTTGAAATGGTCATTAGCAGGAAGGAGAAGGTGCTGGGCAAACAAAAAAGTAGCTGTAGTCTAGCTCACACATCTTCCACCATCTTGGCCCCGTAGAGAGGACCATCTGTTACAACTTAGGCTTGTAGATAAGCCCTAATTCTCTAGGTAGATTCTGACCTGTGGCAAGCACAGAGGGACTCACATGCCTCACTTTCATACAGTGCACAATTATTAACAGAGTTTAGAGTTGATGAATACAAATCACCTTGCTGACTCATACTGAAGTCACAGTCCGAGGAGGAGGAGGACGACGACGATGAGGAGAAAGTGATCTCTGTCACATGCATTCAAAGTGCAACTCAGAGAAGAATTTCCTCTTTGCTGATGGCACTGCCCAGAGATTACTCAAAGCCCATTTTAACTGTCAAATTGCACACACAATTAAGGACACAGGCGATCATCTTGTCCTGGAAGTCAGAATAAAAGCCAATACCAAGCAAAACACACTCTGCTTAGTAAATTAACTGCCATGTGCAATTGCAGCTGAAGCCGTCTTCTGGATGGGAACATGAATTTGGTTGCGGTAATGAGACTAATTTCCTGCAGGGGTTTATGGATCCAGTCTCGTTTCCTAGTAGTTGTACGTCACACCAGGGAGAAGCATCAAAGGCCTTAGTAGAGCCCCCAGCTATGACACTTAAAGCCGGTGAATCATATATTACAAACCAGCTGCTCTCTCAGATAGGGGACACTGGAACAGAGAACAGAGCAGAAAATTCTGGACCCACAAAGGACATATAGATGGATTTTTCTGCATTTGCAAAATAAAGGAAAAGTCATGTGAAATGTATTTCTTCAACTTGAGCCCACACTTTTTCAGGTATTCTCGACTTTGTGAAGTCATGCCTTAGTTTTTAAAAAGATAAATGTTGCCTGGTATAAACACATGGCTTGCTGTTGTGAATATAGTCTTTTTTCACTTATTCGGAGAAAAACAAGTGGGAAAGATCATTACAATTTTGTCTTTGGAATACCAATATTATGCTATTCCTAAATCCTGAGAGTTGACATAATTCAAAACATTTGCATCATCTAGACATTTTTTTGAAAAACATCTTTAGGGACACTAATTTGTAAATGGTTCCAAAGCCTCTGAGCTTTCAATTCAAACAACTAATTCAGGTCTAGTTAGTATCAAACAGTGATTCTCAAACTCCGATCATCAGAATTACCTGAAGAACTTGTTAAATGATAGCATGCCACTCCAGGGTTTCCAATTCAGAGGGTTTGGAATGGAACCCAAGAATTTGCATTTCTTTTTTTTCAACATTTATTTATTTTTGGGACAGAGAGAGAGCATGAACGGGGGAGGGGCAGAGAGAGAGGGAGACATAGAATCGGAAACAGGCTCCAGGCTCTGAGCCATCAGCCCAGAGCCTGACGCGGGGCTCGAACTCACGGACCGCGAGATCGTGACCTGGCTGAAGTCAGACGCTTAACCGACTGCGCCACCCAGGTGCCCCATAATTTGCATTTCTAACAAGCCCCAGGTAATGCTGATGCTGATGCTCTGGGAACCATACTTTGAGAACCACTACACTAAAAAATAAGTCTCCCAATATATGAAACAAAAAATCCTTTATACCCAAAGGGTATATAAGAAGAAACCAAACCTACCTGAACAAACATTCCTCAAATATGAAAGTGCATACAAATCACCTGAGCATCTTGCTAAAGGCAGACTCATGAATTTTAGGTTTCAGGTAGGGTCTGAGAGTCTGTCTTTTTTTTTTTTTTTTCTAAGTAGGCTTCACACCCAGTGCAGACAGTGAGAGGCTTGAACCCACAACCCTGAGATCAAGACCTGACCTGAGATCAAGACTCAGATGCTTAATGGGCTGAGCGACCAGGTGCCCTGAAAGTCTGCATTTTTAACCAGTTGCCAGGTGATGCTGATGTTGCTGGTCTGAGAACCAGCTTGCTCCCCATGGTAAAAGAACCCATCTCTTTGGTCAAGGCAGTTATCCATGGCACAACATTTCATTCTGATTAAACAGCCCCACTGGAAATAAACTCTTTCCATGGAGGGAGCATATTTTCTACCTTTTTGGGTCAATCACATTCTACTGGAAAATGCCTGGCATAGAGAACTAAGTTAATGTAACAATATATAATGAGTATCTACTATTTACATATCAATTTCCACTATCAGGTATACAAAAATGCAGGTGATAGGGCTGTTGTAATCATATAACTGGTCCCTAATAATTATTTTAATATTGCAGGGAGTTAACTTGTTATAAGCAGTGACCAAAGTCTAGATTATACAAAATAAAAACACAAAGCAATTGGGAATACCTCAGATCATTGTACCACTCTTGCAACTTCTATGCAAGTTGAACCATTCTTCAAAGTAAAAATCTTACAAAACCAAGTTTGGAATTTGTGGGGGGGGGGGGTCTTAGAAAAATGAGATTTTATACACACACACACACACACACACACGCACACAATTCACTTACAAAGATTTTAAATGAAATAATTTCCTCTAGTATGTCTCTCAGCATTTTAAATAATTTTTTTTGGAATTTTATTTTATTTTGTTTTATTTTATTTATTTATTTAAATATAATTTATTGTCAAATTGGCTTACATACAACACCTAGTTCTGATCCCAGCAAGTGCCTTCCTCAATGCCCATCACCCATTTTCCCCTCTCCCCCAACCCCCATCCACCCTCAGTTTGTTCTCTATATTTAAGAGTCTCTTGTGGTTTGCCTCCCTCTCTCTCTGTTTGTAACTATTTTTCCCCCTTCCCTTCCCTCATGGTCTTCTGTTAAGTTTCTCAAGTTCCACATATGAGTGAAAACATATGATATCTGTCCTTCTCTGACTGACTTATTTCACTTAGCATAATACCCTCCATTCCATCCACATTGCTACAAAAGGCATGATTTCATTTTTTCTCTTTGCCAGGTAGTATTCCAAAACCATCAAAACCCTAGAGGAGAAAGCAGGCAGAAACTTCTTTGACCTCAGTCGCAGCAATTTCTTACTCAACACATCTCCAATGGCAAGGGAATTAAAAGCAAAAATGACCTACTGGGACCTTATATCAAGATAAAAAGCTTTTTGCACTGCAAAGGAAACAATCAACAAAACTAAAAGGCAACCAATGGAATGGGAAAAGATATTTGCAAATGACATATTGGATAAAGGGCTAGTATCCAAAATCTATAAAGAACTTACTAAACTCAACACCCAAAAAACAATCCAGTGAAGAAATGGGTAGAAGACATAAATAGACACTTTTCCAAAGAAGACATCCAGATGGCCAACAGGCACATGAAAAGATGCTCAACATCACTCCTCATCAAGGAAATACAAATCAAAACCACACTCAGATACCACCTCACGCCAGTCAGAGTGGCTAAAATGAACAAATCAGGAGACTACAGATGCTAGTGAGTATGTGGGAAAAACGGGAACCCTCTTGCACTGTTGGTGGGAATGCAAACTGGTGCAGCCACTCTGGAAAAGAGTGTGGAGGTTCCCCAAAAAGTTGAAAAGAGAACTACCCTATGACCCAGCAAGAGCACTACTAGGAATTTGCCCAGGGATACAGGAGTGCTGATGCATAGGGGCACATGTACCCCAATGTTTATAGCAGCACTTTCAACAATAGACAAATTATGGAAAGAGCCTAACTGTCCATCAACTGATGAATGGATAAAGAAGATATAGTTTACATATACAATAAATAACATATTTTTGATGGGATAGCTTCACTCATAAATGAAATGAACAATTAATGGTAAAAGCCAAAAACAAACCGTATTTCTTCTAAAGCAATAACACTCTTCTTTCAAATGGGAAAAAATACCTTTGATTCACTTCTTCGTTCACATTTAAAGTGGCTGGCCTGAAATGAGAAAGAATGAAATATGGCCCTTTGTAGCAACATGGATGGAACTAGAGAGTGTTATGCTAAGTGAAATAAGCCATACAGAGAAAGACAGATACCATATGCTTTCACTCTCATGTGTATCCCGAGAAATTTAACAGAAACCCATGGGGGAGGGGAAGGAAAAAAAAAAGGTTAGAGTGGGAGAGAGCCAAAGCATAAGAGACTCTTAAAAACTGAGAACAAACTGAGGGTTGATGGGGGGTGGGAGGGAGGGGAGGGTGGGTGATGGGTATTGAGGAGGGCACCTTTTGGGATGAGCACTGGGTGTTGTATGGAAACCAATTTGACAATAAACTTCATATATTGAAAAAAAAAATAAAGTGGCTGGCCTGAAAAGAATCCTAAACTCATGAGTCTATTTCTCTACCAATAACAGACACTCTATGCTTTCCATGATGCAAGAAACTCCAGGTTTACCTAGACTTAGAAGAAGACATAAAAATACCATCCTCTCTATTTGAGAATGATTAGGAAAGTCTTTACAAATATATATTTTTTGTCTATTAGGTTAGTACTTATGTTTAAAAGCAGGGGTGGCTGTTACTTAAACTTGTAAATGGCTATATTGGCAATCTTATCAAATATGCCAATAGTTTTGGAAAACAATTGACAATTTGTATTCATTAAGCCACAAAAATATTTGAACTTAGTGACTTGGTAGTCTTATTTCCAGAAAATCATCTCTGGAAGTAGAATGACTGAAGACCAAATTTGATCCTTGCAGCCTCAAACTAGAGGGAATAAAAGAAAAAGCTAAATACTTAGTAATATGGAAATGGAACCATAAATTATGGTTATTAATTCAATTATATAGCACCATGAAAAGTCACATCTATGAGGAGGTGTGAAAACATGGGAAAATACTTACATCTAAAAAAAGAGGGTTAAAAATTATATGTATTCTATGATGATCATGCAAAAAATTCTAAAAAAATGTACAAAAAATATGATATCAAGATGGCAGGATTATGGATAGTCTTAGCTTCTATTTTCCTTTCTAGGTTTTCTGTAATGTCTTTATTACTGATTTTATAGTACTTTACTAAGGGAGAAAAATCATGTTCAAAAAAAAAAAAATCAAAACCAGTCCTGAGTTATAAATTATATCTTTAATAATGTGTTAAGGCAGGAAATGCTACTGAAGCTTGAATCTCTTCCCAAATCCCCATGAACCAAAGCTGTTATCTTTAGAAGGGCATTGTCCCACCCACATGACTGCCTGAGTCTGATCAAACCACATCCTTTTGTTTCACAGAGCTTTTAAAGTGTGGTAGATTAATGTGTAGACTACAGAGAATCCAAGTTTGAATCTGGGCTCTAATCCTTTGTTGCTCTGCCATTAGACTGCATTTCTGCCACAATTATAGCCTTTCAAAATTCATCACTCTCTGCACAAGAAAATAATGACTATGGATGCTGCCCCTGAGCCATACCGCTATTTATGTGTCTTGGGAGAGACAGCCCCATGTGGCAGCCACAGGGATTAGACTGACACAATTGGGTGCCACTGCCAAGCTGCCATTTTAGGGGCAAGTGATCACAATTATCTGTGCCTCAGTTTCCTTGTCTGTACCTCAAGGATATAAAGGCATCTAGTCCATGAAATAAGTAGTGGGCTTAAATGGGAAAACATGTAAGAGCAGTGACTGCAGGGCCTAGAACTTGGTAAGTGCTCAGAAAGATCAAAGGCACTACAGTTTATCCAGGAATCATGAGAAGGGGGATCTCTGTTTCAACTGTGTTAAGTTAGAGCTTGAAGGGTAGAGGACAGGGAGGTTGAAGGAAGAAAGGACATGATATCCTGAAGCAGTCCAGAGACTTATGTCTGAAAAGAGACAGGTGTGAGCCATAGATAGAGCAACTGGACCAATTGGGTTTGCAAAGTCCCCTCCTGGGTTCCAAAAACTACTAGGAACCAGAGGAAGCTGTCCCCAACTCAAGCGACTGCTCACTACCCATAGATAATGCACATTTTGGTTCATTCAAACTGCAAAAAATGACCACAAGGGGGAGAACATAAGAACCTCAGCTAGGCACCATTTTTCAGAGTTTACTATAATTCTTCCCCAAACCATTATCCTTTTGCTTTGCTTTCTGGGATCATTCCAACCACTCCTGAGGATGTGGCTGGGCATTCTTTAAAGAAGCTGGAAGAGGGTACCACCCTAACTCTGCTAGCTGAGCTGGAGGGAAAACAGGCTTCAGCGATCAAGGGAAGGAAACTAAATTCAAGATTTCCTCAGTGAAGGCTTCTCTTATCTCCCCAGTAATAAATAACTGGAGAAAACTTTGTGCTTTAAAAATGGGATCCCTGGGACACCTGGGTGGCTTAGTCAGTTAGTTAAGTGCCAACTTCGGCTCAGGTCATGGTCTCACTGTTTCCAAGTTCCAACCCCGCGTTGGGCTCTGTGCTGACTGGCAGCTCAGAGCCTGAAGCCTGCTTCAGATTTTGTGTCTCCTCCTCTCTCCCTGCCCCAAACCTGCTTGCCCTCTGTCTCTCTCTCTCTCTCCCCCCCAAAATAAATAAACATTATAAAAAAATAAACACATACATACATACATACATACATACATACATACAAGATCTCTTATCAAACAGGTTCACACTTCTCCAAAGTCTAGAACAGGACCTGGCAATAGTAGGTGCCTAATGCATGCTGGATGAAGCAAATTAACCATTCCAAACTTAAAAAACAAACAAACAAACAAAACCCACACAATTTTACAGTCTAAGTATGTCATGTTTACAAAATCAACAATTTTTTTTATTTTGAAAAAGAAATATATGGTCTGATTCTTTTATGTAAAAGATTCAGAGAAGAAATTTGGAAAACAAAATGAACATAACATTAATGATGGGTGGGAAAGCAATGCCTGATCTCTTCTCCACATTCACACCTGTTATGCTGACCAAGCAAAAGAATGCTGAGTGTTTGGGCTTGCATTTGAAGGTGTGAAGGTGAATTTAAAGATGTGTCCATTCTTTGTCTAGATAAAAAACTTTAATGCCCTTGCTAGTGCATTTGTTTCAAGACGCTCCAAATAATGCCTTCAAAATATGTATTAGTACTAGTCTCCAAATATTAAAATGTTCGCTTGTTCAAAACTAGTTTTTCCCTCAAGATGAAGCCAACAAGAATTCAGTATTAAGTTTTAGATTTTAAAAATCATCCCCAAAGAGAGATGATGCCAAAAAAGAAAAAAAAATGGTATAGGTGATGGATACATGGAACTTATTACACTATTCTGTTTACATTGCACAGCTTTCAATATATCTACAAGAAAAAAAACTGTAATGGTTACTGATTGTCTTACATATTTTTTCTAAATGTGTAATTAGTAACTTTATGCACTTAAAATTATATTATGTCCTTTATACTTTATTTCAGCATGTGCTGGAATTAAACCAATCAATTTATTTTTAATGGACCCATGGAGGAATTTTCAGTATATTCTCAAGACTTACAGGTTGCTACAGTTTTACTCAGTGCATGATGGATAGTTTCTATTTTAAAATATGGCATTTGTTGTGATATAATTTAAATTACTTTTCTGCTGGAAGCATGCATTCTTCTAAGTTACAATTATGCAGAGGGAAAATATACATCATATTTCCACTTTATCTTCTTTTATATTCCTTGTTGCTGTCACTCTCACTCAGGTACAATTACATTAGTGAAAACAGGAGTTCACATTTATAGTAAGAATTTTGTTTAGATAATTCATTTCAGGGCTTAGTTAATTACAGAAGAAAAATGGAAGCCATTCTATAAATAAACAAATGTGAAGGCTCAAAACTACCAGAACTCACATATAAAGGTAAGTGCTACTTTTTATCGATAGTTTAGAGTTCTCCCGAGCCCACTTAACAATACAAGTTACTGTATCATATGTTAAGAAAAAATATTTTAGATCTTTTCATTTACTATAAATATTATGTGCAGTCATTATGGAAAATTTGAGAACTTGGACAAAAGTGTAAAAATAAATTAAGGTCACCCTGTGATCACTACACCTGCATGTAACCACTATTACTGTTTTGCTGTATTTCCTTCAAGTTCACTTTTTTGCTCTGATAGGATGCAAGTATCAGTAGTCCTCTATAGTTTACAAAATTGGCATCATACAGTATGATCTGAACACTGTTTTAGAACCTAATTTATCTTTTGGAAAATATCTAGTAAACAATTCCCCCATTTTATTAGCCATCCCTCTTAACAGTCTCAGACCTTCTTACCCAATTTTTATATCTACACCTTTATTTAATCCATCCCATCTTAGAAATTTAGTGTTTCTATTCTTCCTATTATGAATGATGCTTCCATCAATGACCCTATATGAAATTTTTTCACATCTCTATTTCCCTTTGATGAATCATGTGAAATCAGATTTCCAGGTCAACACATATGAATATATTCAGGTATTCTGAAACATAATGACAAAAATTGCTGAAAGTTGTCATTAAGACTCCCATAGGCAATTCCAGATATCCATATTCTTACACAGCATGTTTTAGCTTTTTAAAAACATAATTGCCAATTTGAAAAGTAAAAATGGCATCTCCTATATTTTCACTTGTTTTTTATAGTTTAATTATTAGTTTAATTATTAATAATTAGTTTAATTATTAGTGAGGTTGAACATACCTACTTGTGCCATGGGCCATTTTTAGTTCTTTTTTTAAAAGCCATTTAGAAAATCTCCATCTTGAGGCACCTGGGTGGCTCAGCCGGTTGAGCATCTGACTTTAGCTCAGGTCATGATCTCCCAACTCTGAGTTCCAGCCCCGCATCGGGCTCTGTGCTGACAGCTTGGAGCCTGGGGCCTGCTTCGGATTCTGTGTCTTCCTCTCTCTCTGCCCCTAACCCACTACCATTGTGTCTCTGTCTCTCTCAAAAATAAATAAACATTAAAAAGAAAAGAAAAGAAAATCTCCATCAGTTTGGTACAACCGCCTTATCTGAAGTCTACCATGGTACAAGCACAGAGATAAGTACCAAGGATAAGAAATTAATAAGACATGGACCCCCATCTTCAAGGATTTTGCAGGCTAGTAGAAAAAGAGACATGTGTATGACTAATTCCAATCTGTTATTGTAAGTGCTATATGGAAGTAGGTATAACATGCTAGGAAACCACAAATAAGGAAGGAGAAAACTCTCTGGGGGAGAATATGCAGTGAAGGATATACAGAAGTTGTACTTTCAGCTGGGCTCTGATAAATGAGCAAGAATTCACCAGGCAGGTGGAAGAGGAAAGAGGGAGTCCCAGCAGAGACTGATGGACGAGAAAATGAACCTATTAGGAAGGATATTATAAAGCCAGCCAAGGGCTTGAGCTGTATCAGTGGGAAACATGGATTCACTGACGTGATTTTGAGCAGAGAATGGACATGATAAGTTTTGGGTTTTAGAAAGCAGAGGGAAAGGAAGATCTGAGGTCATTTTGGTAATGAGACAATCAGGTCAAAGATAATGCAAGATACTTTTAGCTTGCACTATTCAAAATAGAGTGATTGATATATTTACTCTAAAAGATACAGGCATGAAGCAGAGTGCCCTTTTGAATAATCATTCCTTTAAAAAATATCCTAAAACACAAGAGAGATGACAGAAAGCATTACTTTTTTCCCAAATGACGTTCTTTGGCCAGTGGGTAGCAGTGATCATATGCCAGTTTCTGTCTGTTCTCCAAGAAGTGCCCTGTGTTTCTACATGCCAGTCTGGGAACTGTCAGCCTCCACCAGGAAAAGACGTGCCCCAGGGATCCCACTTTTCCAGAAGAATAGACACACCTGGAACAGACCTGAATAAAACCCACAGTTTGAAGCCAACCTCAGCTAAGCCAGCCTAGATCAGCCAACCCGTCAGCTGACCTGAAGTCTGTAAGGCACTGAGTTTTAGCCTGGTTTGTTATGTAGCCTTATGATGGCAACAGCTTCTACTCTTTTTATTTCTAGATACAGCCCATCTTTGTTAGAGACACATCTAAAGAACATGGATTGAACAATACCCTGTGCATTATCTGGAAAATGGGATAATACAATTGGAAGTCTGTAATAATTGAATGTAGCCCAGTCCTTCCAACTGCAGGACATCATCTCATCAGCTAGAAGTTGCTGATAAATTTCCATCCAGAATTAAAGTTGAACATAAGAAATCAATTAACTATTGATTCTGCTGGGCTGACATGCATTATAATAAAACACTAAATGGACAGCCATGAGCTCAGTTCCCTGCTATAAATAAGAATATTTGCATCTTAGTGGTCTCTTTCTGATAATGTTATAGATAAGCAGCAATTTGTTGTGTGGTATGGAGGCTTTTAAACCAGGCAATAGGCCTCCTCGTTCTGTTCATTAAGACAAAGAAAGGATTGCTAGGGAAATGGCCTATCAGGTTGTAATTTGCCTTTACATGCAAATTAAGGAATAATTAGTTTAGAATATCAGAAGATATAGAATCTGTGCGTTTGACATATTTTTCACATATAGCAAATGCGAGAAGTTCAAGTGTTCTTTCAGAGAAAAGAAAGGTTCTTTGAAAGTTAAAAGAGATTAAACAATATTCCATTCTGAATGCACACTATTTAGGTAAATATTACAGGTGTCATATATTTACCTCACAATTCAGAACGAACTTTTTTTTAAACTTGTTAATATTTTGAAAAGGCTGACAAAAGTCTGAATGTCACTGCATTTCCCTTTTCTTTTACAAAGGCGAAGGTTTTTTGAAATAGGATTGAACCAAGATTTAAATTATTTTAAGTAGTTACGGGCACTTTCTCTTCCAACATTTTTTTAAATAAATAATTGGAATCTTCTTCATTACTTAAACAGGGAATATAAGTAAGCTTAAATGATTTCTTTCCTTTATAAACTGTTACTTCACTTTCTCTTACTCTTTAATTTAGGGAAACAAAGCATATTTCATGATGAATCTTTAAAAGGTCTGTGGCCAGGGCACCTGGGTGGCTCAGCTGGTTAAGTATCCAACTCTCAATTTCACCTCAAGTCATGATCTCATGGTTGGTGAGACTAAGCCCCGCTGAGGAGCCTGCTTAGGATTCTATCTTTCCTCTCTCTCTACCCATTCCCTTCTCTCTCTCAAAATAAAAAATAAACTGGGGCGCCTGGGTGGCGCAGTCGGTTAAGCGTCCGACTTCAGCCAGGTCACGATCTCGCGGTCCGTGAGTTCGAGCCCCGCGTCAGGCTCTGGGCTGATGGCTCAGAGCCTGGAGCCTGTTTCCGATTCTGTGTCTCCCTCTCTCTCTGACCCTCCCCCGTTCATGCTCTGTCTCTCTCTGTCCCAAAAATAAATAAACGTTGAAAAAAATAAATAAATAAAAAATAAAAAATAAACTTAAAAAAAAAAAAAAACAAAGAAAAAGTCTGAGGGAGAGCAGATTCATTGATTTAAAAGGCCCCTAAATATGAACTGAAATAAGAGTTCTTAGTAGGTAACTCCTTCCCTTTATAGGTGAGACCTGTCTCTTTGGGGCTGGGACATCCAGCACAATTTTGGTAGGAATTATATCTTTTTCTTGAAGCAGGATGGACAGCTTTCCTAAACCCACCAATCAGGCACATTGTCTGAAAAGGACTTTGCTTCCTGATTTACAAGATTACCAGAAGTGTAATAGTTAAATCACACCTAGTTAGGAATAGCTAATAGTTAAATCACATTTATTGAAAATAATAAAATTGTATGCAGTTAGGGCAATTGCAGAATGATTGCAGGTGGCAATCATACCCTAAACGGTAGTGCATAGCTTCTAGGAACGGAGACTGGTGAAGCTTTGTTTCCAAAAGGTAGGATAATAAACATATTTTTCTAACTGCTTCTTTGATAATTTCACATAATTCCTGGCTAAGGAATTTGGAAACAGCTTGGGAGCCACCGAAAGTTTTAGACCAAAAGGATGATGAGTTAAAAGCACCCTTTTGTCAAGCGAATGGATTAGAATGAGAGAGAGATGAGGTGAGGACTGCGACCAGGGGATTTTTTCTGTGAGGTGGTTACCCACACCTTCAATTTCCTGGAATCTGATGTCAACAAAAACTGAGGGGCTCTCTGTGATGTAACTCAGGTCAGGTGAGAGGTCAGACTCTGTTTTAGCATAAGATACTGGAGACGCAGGTTTATTTTCTCCGAGGAAAAGACTGATTATTTTGTAGATACATGTACACCTTTCACCATGAAACACCCATCAGCTTCTACCAAGAGACTCCAATAGAGTCGTGACAACTCTGAGCCATCCTGAAGGATAGATTCACATAGAATCTGGTGGACGCATCCTAAGTGGGTGGCTACACAAGATGAATACGTTCTAACATATCAAACACTTTTTAAAAATTGTTAAAAGGGTAGATCTCATGTCAAGGACTCTTCCTCAAGAAACGGGGGAAGGGCATGAGGAAATTTTGGAGGTGATGGAGGTACGTTAACCTTGACTGTCATGATGGTTTCATGGGTATATGCATATACACAGCACATCCAATTTTATACATTAAAGATGTGCAGTGTTTTGTATATTGATTATATCTCAACCTGTTTTTTAAAAAAGAAAAATAATGCAGTGAAAGAATGTAAAGTTCATGGAGGAAGAGAAGGAGAAGAGTGGTGGGGAGGTAGTGGGAAGGTGCTCTCTGTGGAACCCGGAACAGGTTCTGCAGGATTAAATCTCTGCAATCTGGGGGCAGAGCTCAGGAATCAAACAAGAAATTTGGGAAGCCGCCCTTAAATTCCTACCATCTGTGGCCCCTTTCTGCATTGGAATATATTGCTTAAGAATGAAACCCAAGATTTATGGGGCATTCTCTGGGACACTGTTTATATCCTTGATTGATTAACAGTAAAATCATTTTTTATGTTTATTTTTGAGAGAGAGGGAGAGACAGAGCATGAGTGGGGGAGGGGCAGAGAGAGAGGGAGACACAGAATACAAAGCAGGCTCCAGGCTCTGAGCTGTCAGCACAGAGCCTGATGCAGGGCTCGAACCCATGGAATGTGAGATCATGACCTGAGCTGAAGTTGGATGCTTAAATGACTAAGCCACCCAGGCACCCCTAGTAAGATCATTTTGAAATAGACATCGTATCACCACTCCCCTTCCACAATAAAGAAACATATTTCTGTGGTTGTATTTCTTTTGTCCAGCAGGAGGTAACACAGACCCTGTGGTATCACACAAAGGGGTGTGTGTGTGTGGCGGGGGGGGGGGGGAGGGGCGGGGCGGTGAAATGAAATGGCATGGAAAGGCAAGCAAGAGAAATAAAGAAATGGGTGAGTTGACAAGATATGGCCACAGGTCAACATGGAGGGTATCAAAGGGGGAAGAGTGAGAGAAAGCTCCATCTTGACCCTTTGTCCTCAGCCTAGATGATTCAGTGAGTGGCAATAACTTTAAACACAAATAAAAAATCAGAATAAGTTTGGTTCTTGACATGCTGAGTTTGTATGCCTTTGGGATATCCAGATGCTCAGCACCCAAGAAAAACTATTCTAGTATTCAGGGATGAATATAGAGATTTAGACATTATCTCCTAAATAAAACTATGACAGGATACTTTAAACCAATGCTAACATAAGAGGGACAGAAAGTTGGGAACCAACTGACAACAACACAATAAAAGGGTTGAGGACAAAGAGCCTGAAAGTGGCCACTGGACCAGGCATCATGGAGGTCTGGGATGACCATCACGAGAGCCCTTCTCCTAAAGTGATGCAGGTGGATATCACATCAAATTGCTCAAAGGGGCAAAAGGGTGAGTGCGTCATAAAGAGATGGAGGTAGTGACGGCACAGCCTCATTTTTCTAAAACTTTGTTGGGGCGAGAGATGACAAAACAATAATATTAGTAGAGGATTAACTAAAGAGGACTTGAATGGAAGGCAATGAGTTGAGAGAAAAATAGTACGACACCAGGGACTTGAATTCAACAAACACGTAATGGGTTCCTACTCCTACCAGGCACTGGAATATGATGCAGAGCGAGACATGGGCTTTTGCACATGGCACTGTGTACTGCAATGTTCTGTTTATCGAGGCCATTAGCTCGATTCGTTTTGTTTAGGCCATTAGTTGGGGCCTAACCTTAGGCATTTGCTTCTTTGAGGAAGCTTTCTTCAACCCCCAGGATCAAGTTAATCACTCCCTCTCGTGTGCCCATTCCACCCTGGGTGTTCCTCCATCTACTGTCAGTCTAAACAGGAAAAAAACAAGTCAACAAACGGACTTCCACCAGCCCTAAACGAGGAAGGGACGTAGACAACAGAGGCACAGTGGGGCTCACTGACTGGTTTGGAAACTCAAGGGAATTAATTTCCTGTGCAATTTAGATTTTTTATAAATAACTCCCATTGGCTCTCATTTCACTCCTGCAAATTTTCCAGGGCTAGCCTGACCAGCTCAGCACATTCAGATGAGCCGAGTAGCCTCTCACTCAGCCGAGGAAATGTAGAATCTGGTTTTTCTCATATTGTCAATCTCATAAATAGCCAAGCCACACACACTGTAAGCAAAGTCTGCTAGACTCCATTGGCTGGCTGGGCACCTGAGTGAAAAATGCAACTTGCTAAACAGGCTACCCAGCAGATAGCTTTCTTTGGCAGAACAGGGAGGGAATTTGATCAAGTGCTTTATTGGGTGGCGACATTTCAGTCTCGGCTTTCCTCTGATCACAGTGGGATAATGAAATTGGAATCCATTTAAACCTTCCATTTCACCCCACATGGTTCATAGACACTGTGTCACACCACATCATGCTGCAATATATGTGCTAAAATCTACGAGCTCACTCTTCCCATTATACACAGTGCTCTGTCAGATTGGAGATACATGATGGAATACAATTTGTTGATTTGCCCACCCGTGTAGCCCTAGCAGAATCTCAAATCCAAGGCAATACTCTATGCCATGAAGGTGCATAAATAACTGTATTGTTTCATGCCAAGTTTAGCAATACAATATTCCTGTCGGCCAGTCTATGAATAGTATAGTCACTGCTGGGACAGACCCGGCCATGTGACAAGGACTTTCTTGCCCTGTCTCCCGTGACAAGTTCTATCCCATGGAGATCATCGGAGCATCACATTTTGACTATACATCCTGGATAAAAAAAAAAAAAATGATCCCAGGTTAAACTGAACCAAAGACCAACCATAGACAATAATGATTAAATTCAGAGACTTTATGACTTGGACTACATCCTTAGAGATTTTCCCTTTACTTAGTCCCCTTTACTTTACTTCTCTAAGATGATCTTAAGGCATGAAGAATATATATGAAGGCTCTAACTTCTGAAAATATTCAGAATTTGCCTGCTGTCGTCCTGGCTCAAGCCACCTTCAGGTCTCAGATTACTGAGTAGCCTACTTATTAATCTTGTTTTATCTCTTGCTCCCCATATCCTCTATGCAGTGGACACTACAATGTGCCACCGAGATCCTAATTTAAATGGAGGTCCCACTGTCCCAGCTTCTGGGAGTATAGTCAGCAAAGAGTCCTCAGCTGTCAGCCCTTCAGGCATTGCCTAGGTCAGGCTCCTTCATTGTCACTGTCATCGCCACTGAACAACTTATGTTCAATGACTGATCGACACCAAAGCATAACGGCCTGGCCAACTCAGGCCAAATAGGGACAATTCTGAAGTTCTTATATGATTGGCTAAGGCTGTTGTTAGGCTGCATCATAGCTGGACCTCTCCTTCTGCCCACTCCGGCTTCCTGCCCCTCCTTTCCACAGCAGTTGACCCTAAGGTGTCAGAAACATCCTGCACACTAAATTCGAGGTTGTTTCCCCAACTTGTGACAGCCTGTGTATCACAAACAGCCTGAGTCATCCTGGTAACTGTAAGTATAATCAGGACTCCCCCCTACTCAGAACCATCCCTCTCTTTCCACTGTCTTCAGAGGTCTTACAATGACCCACAAGGCCCCCCAGGATGAGCCTTCCACTCTCTGACTTTATTTCCTCCAACTCACCCCATTGTTCACTCTGCTCTAGCCACACCCACTTTCTCAAACACGTGGGGCACACTCCCATCACCAGACTTTTGCATTTGCTCTTGGTATCCTCTGCCTAGAAAACTCTTGGCCTTGATCAGAGGTAGACAACTTCTATAAAGGGCCAAATAGTAAATACTTCAGGCTTTGCAGGCCACAAAATCTCTGTGTCAACTACTCAGCTCTGCCATTTTAGCATGAAAACAGTCACAGACCATATAAAAACTAATGGGCATCCATCTTTGTTCCAATGAACCTTATTTATAAAAATAGGTGGTGGGCAGGACTTGGTCCACAGACTGGTTTATGGACCTCTCCCCTAGATTGTCACATGGCTGGCTTCCTCACTTCCCTCCCGTCCTGACCCAAATGTTTCTTTCTTTGACCACTCTTGAAATTCCAACCCCCAATACTGCTTGCCTCTTTCCCATCTTGTATTTTTTCTATGGCACTCAGTGTATCTGACATACTCTATTTTATTTATTGCTCTGTTTACCCTCCACCTTCCTCATTAAGAAGTGAAGTTCAGTCAAAGTGGGGATTTTGTCTGCCTTGAGGCCCTTAACACTGACTAGTACAAGATAATCACTAAGTAAACATTTGTTTAATGAATGAAAAAGTGATAAACAATTAGGTAATTCAAGATTTCCTCCAGTTTTTGGTATGCATGTATGTGTATCTGTTCTTCGCAAGTTCTAAGAGGTTTCTTTCACCTTTTGTATCCCAGTAGAGCAAAGTGATTAAAAGTATAAGCCAAAAGGGATCAGCAAGATCCCTGAGTTTTAAACCTCAGGTGAGTTACCTACTAGTTTATGACCTTGTGTGTGTGTGTATAGCCTAAGCCTCAGTTTCCTCACATGTAAGACTCAGTTTCAAGTCACAGCATTGAACATATCATATGATCATGACTATGAGAAACACTCCTTTCTGTCATCCAGAAACCACTCCGTACATGGGAGCTATACTCAGCTGGATCACTAGCTCTTGCCCTTGGTCAGCATCCTATCAGCATCATACAAAGATCATGTTTACAAACTGGGTCATCAGATGCCTTTAATCAAACCTCACATATACATGACTTTTTTTTTTTTCGTATAGCTAAAAGAGATTCTAATAAGAAAAACAAAAGAATTACAATGACTGTTTATTAGTGCTCACTCTGTGCCCACTGATGGTCTGATAAATTTGTGTGCTTGGCCTCCAAATAAGCAGTGACACACTGGGGAGGACCAGGGGTGTCACTCTCCACATGTCCTTCCACTGGCTGAGCATGTGGAGATGTAAATTTCTCTGTGCCATTCTTGAAGACTTTATCACAGTTGATAGAAACAATTGCCCATGCACTGTAGAATATACCTGTGGAATACACCTGGTTACATGCTTAGATTTGCTTTATGTAGGGAAAGCAGAAAAAGACACAGAGACAATGCTGCCTAGGAGAGCTTCGCCTCCATTCCTCCCTCTGGGACACTAAACTTAAATTTAAATTCCCTATGGGCGCTCCCCCCATGTTCCCAACACGATTCTTCCTCCAAAACAGGATCCCAGACTCTTAGCTTATCCTTAGCTACCTGACACCATTTCTCCATGAAACCAGAAATCCAAAGCAAGTAAATAAAATCCTGGATCTGAAAGTATGTGCTGTCAGTTAGCATTATATAAGTCTTTGGAAATCAGCACTTGGATGAGTGCAGTCACTAGTAAATGGTACGAAAAATGCTTCTAGCTTTAACTTGGGATGGTTTGGTGGCCAATGGCCACTCATTTCTTGACCAGGGTGGGGGAGGAGAAATTTCTTTTAAACAATCCTCATTCCATTCCATTCACCTTCCTCTTCACATCATTTACAACAGCTTGAGAAACAGATTTGTCCTGGCTGGAATTTAAAGAGACAGTCAATAACAATATGAGAAATAATTACTATACCTGCAGAAAGTGGGCATTGATTTGAACAATGACTAGGGCCTCCAGACAGTTTCAAATGTGTTATAGTAGAGTGATAGCCATTTACTACTTAACTTACTGAATTTATACTTAACTTGGGTGGGATGGAGTTGATGCTGAAATTCTTAAGAGCCCATTTTTGTTTTTGTTTTTGTTTTCCTCAGTTGAGCTACAGATACATTCAGTACCCACTATTTTCAAGAAACTGGGTTGGGCTCCAAAGACACAATGATAAAGAAATGGGTCATTTTTAGCTGGAGATATTTGCATTCTTTTGGTGAAAGAGAATAACCCACCAAAAAATTCATCACTTAACTATAATTAAGGCAAGTGTTGCAAGAAAAAAATGTGCACAGTGGAGTGAACTCACTTGGTCTTGGGGGAATCAGGAAGTCTTTTTTTTTTTTAATTTTTCTTAACGTTTATTTTTTTTGAGACAGAGAGAGACAGAGCATGAACGGGGGAGGGACAGAGAGAGAGGGAGACACAGAATTGGAAGCAGGCTCCAGGCTCTGAGCCATCAGCCCGGAGCCCGACGCGGGGCTCGAACTCACGGACCGCGAGATCGTGACCTGAGCTGAAGTCGGACGCTTAACCGACTGAGCCACCCAGGCGCCCCAGGAAGTCTTTTTTTAAAAAGTCATGGTTAAGCTCTGAACTAAAGGCCAAGTAGGAGTTAAGACAGGCAAAGTAAAGAAGAAATCAGAGCTATTTCCAGTGGAAGGACCTAACAAAGTCCTGGGGGCTGGAAAGAGCCTGTCCTCTCCAAACCGTGGTGTGCTGGTAAAGTTAACTGGCTCTCCACACAAAATAATATATGCATATCTATGCCAACATAAGTTTATCATACATGTTACTGATGTGTATGATAAGTAACACATAATTTTCTAACAATAACAAAATGTACAATACTCTCTCTTATAAATTCCACACGTAGCCAATTGATTCTGACAGAACTTGTGTGTATTTGTGACAACCTCCTCTCTGTAGCCAATCTATGATCAGAACTGATGAATGAGTATAGTTCCCATCCCAACACTGGCTGATGTTTTCCTTTAAGTAAACAAGATCACAGGAAAGCAATGAAAGACTCAAGTCTGAACTGCACTCGTCGATTCAGCTTCTGTGCTGAATCATGGAACAGTTTTCAAATGCTGGAAGAATAGGTCTTCGGGTTTGAGGGGGGTGGGGCTATGCATAAATGACGAAACGTGTTTTTTTTTCATTTATTTGGTATTGTTGACACTTTCTCCATCACTTTTATTTTTTTAAGTTTGTTTTTATTTATTTTGAGAGAGAGCAAGCAGGGAAGACGCTGAGAGAGAGGAAGAGAGAGAATCCCAAGCAGGCTCTGCATTATCAGGGCAGAGCCCAGTGCAGGACTCAAACCCACAAACCGTGAGATCATGACCTGAGTGGAAGTCAAGAGCCAGATGTGTAACTGACTGAGCCACCCAGGTGCCCCTCCCCATCGCTTTTCTAAGCCCAGACTAGAGGCCAGCAAATGATGAGCCTGCTGCCTATCTTGGGAAATAAGGTTTTGCCAAAGCACAGCCAAGCTCATTCATGTATGCATCTTCTATGGCTGTTTTCGCTCTATAGCCACAGAGCTAAGTACAACAGAGGGTTTATTGCCCACAAAGCCTAAGATACTTAGTATCTAGCCCTTTACAGCCCTTTGTCCACAGCTATTCCAGATCATCAACCAAACAATAAATCAAGCCCTGATTTGTACAGCTTGCCAATTCCTGTGGTGTAAACGCCCCCGCCTTGGCAGATTTCCAGCCACCAGGGTGATATCACTGAATGAAGAGCTGGGAAGAGATGTAGAGTCGCAGAACATCATCCCATAGGTCTCACCACACAGACACATCAGACCTGAAAAGCCCCCAAACACAAAAAATACTAAAATGTAGTAGAATAATGAGCAAGTGATAAGTTACCTTGTTTTTACTTACAACTTAATTACAGGCTTTTGTAATTTAATTTAAGTTGATTTATTTATCTCGAGAGATAGAGAGGGAGAGAGAGTATGAGTGGGAGAGGGGCAGAGAGAGAAAGAATCCCAAGCAAGCTCACACTACTAGCATAGAGCCCGATGCAGGGCTTGAACTCACAAACTGTGAATCATGACCTGGGCCCAAATGAAGAGTCAGACACTTAACTGACTGAGCCGCCCGGGTGCCCCTGTAATTTAATTTTTAATGATAGCTCTACTTAATAGCCCATGTGCCAAACTCCTGAAGCTCTAACAGTTCGCTCTCCGGGCTGGTGTGAGCTGGCTGCAGCCCGTGGGTGCCCTAAACCAGCTGAAACCCATCCTGTGTGGCTGCAGGGCACAGATGGATAGATGGAATAAGGCCAAGCAGGTGAGCTAAGCAAGGCTTTGTAAACCAGATTCAGGAGATTAGGGTTTATCCTATAAAAAACGGGATGCCATTGAAGGGTGATAGCTGGGATGTAGCTTGATCTCTGCCAGCTCCTATTATCTAGTGTGTTTAATCCCAGCCAACACTCCCAAAGTGATTCTACGTGTCAAGCACCATTGCAAGCATTTTACAAATGCTCATTCTCACAACAACCCTGTGAGGGAAGGTATTCATGTGACCTCCCAGTTTTACAGAGGAAGGAGACAGTACACAATAAGCAACTTACTGCAGGGACTAGAGTAATGAGGGGTGAACCTGGGATATGTGGGAAGGATTCTAACCTTTCTCCTCAGTCAGGGGGAGAGACAGGGCTGTCTCCAAAACACGCGTGAAGGGTTTCATGACACAGAACGTTAGGTCCGTTCAAATGCTGGGGACATGAGACCAAACATGGCTGGGGTAGGTCTGGGGTCCCTCCTCTGCTGGGGAGTGGACTCCTGTAGCTTGGGGGCACCTGTCTTCAGAGAGGAAGAACTTCAGAAGCTGGCCATGTAGGAGCACACAGAGCTTGCCAGCCAGCAGTCACATGTGATTTTTGTCCCAGTAATCTACACCCCTCCAGAATCTATTCAGACACCTTCTCAGATTGCTTATCCTTCCGTAAAGTATATGAGCAAGGAGGGAGAGGAGTGAATACACCATGCTCTAAATGGGATGGATTCTTACCATTTAAATTTTGGGGTAACTTCCGCAGAAGTCAAAGTTGACCCTTAACTCTAAGTGGAGCTAATGCATTTCTAAATCACAAGAGACCTGATTATTCGCGGGGAGAGAGGGAATAAGGAGGAAAGGCTGCCTGTTAGAAGCTGTTGTGGCTGCTAAGTGCACCATAGACGTTTGTGATTTAAGCTGAAATTTTACTTTTTAGGGGAAATGAAAATCGGCCAATCTTCTAATTTGGTGCATTAGGGAGAAAAGAATCATGGTATGGGGGAGGATAAATGTGCATCCTGCAGGTGTAACCTCGACCAATTTGCAAACCTGACAGGGATGTCCCAAATGTAAACTCCAGAGTGTGGCCAAAAAAGAAGAAAAATGGGAAGAAAATGAAAAAATGCATCAACCACGGCTCTGCCACTCCTTCCCCGTGATGATGTGCTTGTCTTACAACCACTTTCCACTGCCCTGTCCCTCGGTCAAAGGCCAGCCTTGGAGAGCCATCGTGGAATTCAGATGGATGGGGAACCCTGGAAGCTTTCGTGTAACGAGAACAAAACCAGTTTTGTAGCAACACTGATTTCCGCCTTGTTAGTAATCAAGAATAGGCTGCCAATACTTTGCATAAGTAAGTCTCGGTCTAACTCTGGACTTGGACAAAGGACTTAGCATCCCCATCCCCTGGAAATGTGGATAATAACACCACGTCCTCCACAGTGTGGGGATTCGGTGAGATGGTAAAAGGAGCTAACGTTTCTATGGGCATGCTATGCACCAGGCATCATCTTAAGCATTTTACCTCCATTAACTCTTAATCTCCCCTGCCACTTTAAAGAATGCTAGAACTAGTTTTCCCACTTTGAAAATGAGGAAACTGAAGCACAGAGCAGCTGAGGAACATGCCCAAAGTCACACAGCAAATAACGGAAGGAGCAGGACTTATACATGAGTCAGCAAACTAGGGTCTATTGGCAAGGTCCAGTCCACCACCTGTTTTTGTAAGCGTTTTAAGGAAAACATGGTTTTTCCATTTTTAATTGGTGAAAAATATCAAAATAAAAACAGTAGATTGTGGCCTATGAAAATTATATGAAATTAGAGTTCAGTGTCCACAAGTAAAGTTTTATTAGAATACAGACACATCATTCATTTATATATTGGCCTTTGCTGCTTTCATGCTCTATCAGCAGAATTGAGCAGCTGAACGAGAAATCTGATGGCCCACAAAGGCTAAAATATTTATAAAAAAAATTATTGTACAGAAAAAGTCTGGATCCTTACTCCAAACCACTACAGGATATAGGCAACCAGTGTGCAGACCCCTAGCACTGGGGGGACCCACAGGTAAATTAGGTTGGTCCTGGTTTCCATCTGTGTGTAATTTACTATGTACCCCTCTGTGCACAAAGTCTGTTCCCCCGTGCATTTACGGACACCTTGCCCATAAACAAAACTGACATCTTCAGGCCCACTGGAAATGTCCCATGATTAATGAAATCTCACATTGGTTCCCAAAGGAGCTGAGCCC